>NC_026001.2:97468023-97691437 GCF_000442705.2 Elaeis guineensis
TAGAATGTTCTTGCATACATTCGACCTATTTGGACATCGGGAACCATTGCTAATATTAACTTTGACTGATACAGAAATTGATTCCTATGCTACCAGCTTAGGTTCAAACCTATAGGATCATACACATAAAAGGTTAACCTAATCAGATGGTTAATCGACGATTGAGAATCATTCTAAGATTAGACGATTAAGATTGATGTTTGACCTAATGCAATGTTGCAGGAGATCAATTAGCAATTGGATTGCTAATTAGCTCAATCTGATTGAGCAATTGGGCTGAGATCAAATCTAATTAAATTTGATTCAATTAGAATTGTTTGGACTTAATTGGATTAAGTCTTAATTGGTTTATTGGAATAAACAAGTTGCAAGGGAGAACAAGTCCCCTGTTCGACTAGGACTTGTATGCACCTAATTCCTAATTAAGTTAGGATTTAAATCAAAATTAAATATATTTAATTTGATTTAATTAGGCTCCTAGTTAGACTAGGCATCCTTAATTAGTTGTAATTAATCTGGATTGGGTTCAAAGAGTTTGACCTAGTCTACATGAGAATCCTAGTTAGACTAGGATTCCATCTTTCCCTTGCACCACCTAAAAGAAGCCCACGCCCATATATTTATTTTCAAATATTTTTTTTGTGATATCCATGTCTAAGAAATATAATCTTACACCACTTATTCTAGAGATTTGAATCAGATTTTGATTTGGTTCATTATGGAAAGTGGTTTGGGTTTATTTCCTTTGATAAAGTCTCTCTTGACAAAAATCCCTCTCCCCTCTCTTGCGCCAAACTTTCTCTATGCCTACCTTTCTTTTTGTCATCTTTTTTTGTATGTGGTTTCCTGATCTCCATGCAAATAATAAGGGAAGGGGCGTCCAAGAGTTTGGATTGCCCATGGTTTCCTTTTGACTAGTTATTTACCTAGTCTACCTTATCTAGTGGTGCCTCCTATATGATAGAGGGGAGTCAGAAATCTATGATTTTTCATAGAAGAGGCAGAGAAGAAAGAGGATGGCATGGGTGTTTTGAGCACCAATTTTCTTGGAGGAGAGACTTCTATCAAGATATCAAAAGTTGATGTCTTGTAGAGATAAAAGGTAAGAGAGAAGATTTCTTCTCTTATTTTTCTTTCAATTATTTTCTCTTTATTTTGTAATTTTTATTTGATTAAAATCTAGAGAGAAAGTGGGATGGCATGGTATCTATGCTCCAATGAGTTGGGCATGGTGATCTGATTTTGGACATGATCTGATCATGTCCTGATGAGAGAAGAAGAAGAAAAGAAGGTCATCTCTTAAGGTTTCTTTTAGAACCCTTCTTCCCCATCAATCATGAGATTTTTCTATGAGAAAAATTAGATAACATAAGATCTAAAAGTTTGAGAAACATCTAGAGAAGAAGGTCTCCTCATGTCCAAGCATAGAGATGTTCTCAGGATATCAATCGTTGATGTCCGAAAGAGAAGATCTGTCTTCTCTTAAGATTTTTCTATTATATATTATTTCTGATTTTAGAGAGGTCCAAGGGTTTGACTTCTCCCTCATTCCTCTTTATATTCTTCATCTCTTGAAATATCCAAGAGATCTGAAGAATATTTTTAGATTAACCATCCAGAGAGATCCGCAAGAAGCTAGCACTTCAAGCGATCTTCGTTCGACGAACCTCCAATTTTATTACAGCCTCGTGTGGATCTCCTGTAGAGGTCGGACGCATGTGTGGTTCCAAAGATAATAAAAAAAATCAACATGGAGTTCTCGACCCGTGCGAAGGTAAGAGATCTGATCTCTTCTCTTACCTAGATGTGATCTAGGTTTTAGATCTAAAATTATTTTAGATCTAGGGTATTGATTTGATCAATACCAAAGCTTTTATTTTCTGACTTATAAATGCAATATGACATGTTATAGGTTCTAGTTGTAGGTTTATAATCTGATTACATACATTTATAGATTAAATTATTTAATTTACATATTCTACTGCGTTATATTTTAAAATATTTTGAAATTCATGCATGAAACCCTGCACTTTTTCCATCATATGGCGTGTAGGTGCTATTGTGATGTTCCAAGAAGAAAAACTGTGAAAAGAGTATTTTGTATTCATGCATGTTATTAGGACTTCATGCATATGTGATATGCTTAAAATGCTAGTTATAGTCATATTATATGATTATATTTTCATATCTTAGAGATATGACTAGATACTATGTTAGTTGTTATGATTTTTAAGATACAGCTATATTTGTACATCATTGTGATTGATTGATTTAAGATGTGCTTGAGACCATTAAAGCCCTCATAAAAATCATATTAAGTCATAGTGTTGTGAACCAGTAGCTAACCTATTTTTTTGAATCGATTAATTAATTGATGTCTAAGGAGTGTATTTCAAGTATGGTGGTTATTTAATTGGTTCCGTTGCTGGTCTGGCCAATTTTATTAGTGTCTAAGAAAAGCAATGGAGGACCCCCACCAATCTTAACACTTTTCTGATCAATTGGATTAGTTCGAATCTTGAATGATAGTAGCTCAGTATTTGAATACTACATATGTCTTCCTTCATGCCTAGTCAATTATCCTATCAAATATTATAGTAGATTTGTTGTGATATCCACAAGGCTTGTGATTTATGTCACAAAACATAAAAAGTATCAATTAATATCTAAATTATCTAACTTTATTAAGAAATTGATACTTGTTATTATAATTTGCAGAAGAAGAATCATCAATAGAAAGAACAAGGAAAGAGGATTCCAACGACGCAAATTTTATGCAAAACGGAGTTAAATTGACCCAGGAATTGAAGAATGAAGAAAGAAGACTCAATTGGGTCAAACCCGAGTCAAATCAGATCAAAATTGATCAAAAATCAACTGATTTGGTGATCTGATTAGCCGCCTGGTCCACAGCAACAGGCGCGTGGACCATGGACCCATCGGCGCACCATAAACCCCCTAACAACTCTCTAAAACCTCTTAGTCCCACATCGAAAGTTTTGAAAACCTTATAACCCCCAAATGCCTATAAAAAGCCCCAAAGGCCCTTGTTTTATGTATTCTTCCTTCCGATTAAGCTTGTAACCCTAGATAGTGGGGTTTTTAGCTCTCTTTTCAAGCCTCGAGCTTTGAGGTTTTTGTAATAATTTTTTTTATGCAATTTCATCTCTTTACATTATGCAATTTATTTTTCTTGCAATTAGGATAGTTTAATTTATGCAATTTAATTTTATGCAATTAGGTTAGTTTAAATTATGCAGTTTAAATTTATGCAATTAGGATAGTTTAATTTATGAAATTAGGGTAGTTTATTTTTCTGTATTTAAATTTTGCAAGTAGATTTAGATCATGTCTAGCTAAGCATCCCTTCTAGGGTTTGCGATGAAGCTAGATCATGAGTAGGGATTTTACATAGGGTTCTTTCTTTTTCTTAGGGTTTCTTTTTCTTCCTCTTTTGCCAAAATTTTTGATGAACTACAGTTGGGTCAGAGTCCCTTCATAGTTCATGCTTGATTCAGTGCATAGGAGGAGAAAACCCTAAGGGATCCTAGTTATTACTCCCCTATAAAGAATCTTGATGGGTTATCGTTGGGCCTTAGTCCCTTCATAATCTATGCTTGGGAAAGACAAGAGGAGTAGTCGTTAGGATCAATAAGAAAAATTCTAAGTAGAATTCCCTAATCTAGATCTAGTGGATTCAAAAACCCTAGATCCTTAGTCTTATTGTCTTTAGCAAACAACTTTCGACTTTCGATTTTTGTTAAAGCTCGCTTGAGCATAGATTTGAAAATCATTTTTAAAACCAAGTCTCTGTGGGATCGACCCGTACTTGCTGGTCGTGCTACTCTGCACACCGTGCGCTTGCGGTTTTATTTACAAATTTTAAGATTTGCACATCAAGTTTTTGGCGCCGTTGCCGGGGATTTGGCATTTTAAATTGTTTTCAAATATTTGTTCTTCGTGCGTTATAACTCTCTTTCTTTTTTCTTTAGGTTTCTATATTTAGTTGGTGATTGCTGGAAAACTCAGGTACGCTTCTAATTTCTCTTTTATTATTTTTAGTTAATTATTTTTGCTTTTAGACCTAATCATTTGAATTTACTTAATCACAAAAAAAAAAATATAAAACAAAACAAAAGACATTTCATAATCGTGAAGTAAAATATCAAAATAAAAAAAAAATTCTAAATTAAAATCTTTTACATTCTTGGTCATCTTGTTTATTTGTATTTGCATTTTCATAATTAATCTAAGGGCATCAACCCATTAACAAGATAAGGTGGGGATTTCATTACCCTTTCTTAGCCCAAAAACCATCTCCATCATATTGCATTACCTAGACTTTTAATCTTAAAATCAATTAGACGTCAACCTTAAGGAATTCGAGCTCAATAGGACAAGGAACCCTAAGAGTTCTACCAAGTTTGAGTTGTTTGATTAGTTGGTGTCTAGGCAAGTCCCTGAGGGTGGTTTGTTAAATTGGTTCAGTTGCTGGCCTGGCCAACTCGTTTGGTGTCTAGAAAGGCAACGATGAGTGAACCTCCCACCTCTTATACTTACCTGGCTAACTAGTTGATCAATCTCCACTTGGAAGGTTTGAAGGTCATCTTGGAACAGTTAGGAGCTGTCTAGATTTAGGTTAACCCTAGGATAGATTGAGTTTAATTTATTGATTCACTTGTTTGAAAAAAAAAAAAATTTAAATTTAAATTAATATGGTTACTTTTCTTTAGATTTAGGACTCCTTAGGATCTTCTCTTTAGAACTTTTCTTTCTTTTCCTTATACATAAAATTTTATTAAAAAAAAAAAAAAAATTGTATAAACATCGAGAACCGTACACCTCGTGTGTGGAGAAGAGTGCCGGGTCGTCTAGTTAGAATTGAGTCAATTCCTGTTGTTCCAATGGCTGAACCAATCCAACCCATGACCCTTAAGGATTTGTGTTATCCAGTTGGCTCCATCCAACCATCTTGTATCAGGTTGCCACAACCCACAGCTAACAATTTTGAAATCAAACCTCAAATCATAAATATGCTTCCAAAATTCACAGGATTAGAGGATGCTTATATATTTATTAGAGAATTTGAGGAGGTATGTGCAACCATGAAACTGCAATTAACAGAGGATGAGGTCAAACTTAGATTAATCAACTTTGCCCTTAAGGACAATGCTAAGAAGTGGCTTTATAGTCTGCCAAACTATTCTGTCACTACCTGGGAGGGCTTTGTGAGAACATTTTTAAAAAAGTATTTCCCCCATCATAAAACAGCTAGGATTAGGAATGAAATAAATCAATTTTACCAACTAGCTGGTGAATCATTTTGGAAGTACTTTGATCGTTTCAAGAATCTTTTGACCCAATGCCCACACCATGGAATAGAAACTTGGAGACTATGCCAGATCATCTATGAGGGGTTAGATTCAAACTCAAGAACCATGCTAGAGTCCATGTGCCAAGGCCAATTTATGGACAAAGAAACTACTGAAGCTTGGCAATTCTTAGAAGACCTAGCCGAGAAAAATTTACAGTGGGAAACAACTAGGGAACCTGATAAAGCTACACCTTCAAGAGGAGGAATGCATCAAATTCAACCAACCCTAGCATCAGAGGCCAAGATTGCAACCTTAACACGTAGATTGGAAGCCTTAGAATTACAGAGACCAGCTAATGTAAATCAAATATCTGCACCCATGTGTAAAGGGTGCAATGCACCAGACCATGTCTTAGAAGAATGTTCCTACTCGAATGAGTGTGCACAGGTGAATGCCACCTATCAAGGACCATTGAACAATCCTTATGCACCCACATATAACCCAGGTTGGAGGAATCACCCGAATTTCTCATGGTCCCAGAATCCTAATGTAGGTAATCCAAATTTCAATCAGCAAAATCTAAGGCCCAACCCAGTAATGAACAACCCGCCAGGCTTCCATGATAATGACAAGAAAATTACCTCTTTAGAGAAAAGCCTAGAAGCCATGATGAAAACACATACCAGCTTTATGCAAACTACGGGTCAACTCATAAATAATAACACCCAAGCTATAGCCCGTCTAGAAATGCAAGTAAGTCAGCTGGCTTCGACCATTAGTGAACGAGAACATGGTAGGTTACCTAGCCAACATGAGCCAAATCCTAGGAACCAAAATGGTCCACGACCCCAACAAGGAAACCAAGTTAATGGTATAAATGCCATTCATACCTTAAGATCAGGAAAACAAATAGACAATAAGGTAGTTACACTTGATGATATAGATGACTCATCTGCCGAGTCACCTTCTAAAACTACTACCTTTCAACCTCAAGCACCAGAAACTGAAAATTCACCTAGTCCAGTACTTAAAAGTCCTAGAGCTCCTTTTCCAAACAGACTGAAATCCAATAAATCTGAACATTTAGACAAAATTTTAGAGGTATTTAAACAAGTCCAAGTTAATATTCCTCTTTTAGATATAATCCATCAGGTTCCAACTTATGCCAAATTTTTAAAAGATCTCTGCACTAGGAAAAGGACCACTAATGTACCAAAGAAAGCATTTTTGGCTGCAAGTGTTAGTTCATACCTATCTAGCCATGTGCCAATTAAATATAAGGACCCTGGAGCTCCAACAATTTCTTGTGTTATTGGAGAAACCAATATAAAAAAGGCCTTGCTAGATCTAGGAGCTAGTGTGAATATCCTTCCATATTCGGTGTATGAACAACTAGGATTAGAAAAACTTCAACCTACTGGGATCACATTACAGTTAGCCGATAGATCTCTCAGGATCCCTAAGGGAATGGTCGAGGATGTTCTGATAAAGGTTGAAAATTTTATTTTTTCTGTAGATTTTATTATTTTAGAGACTGAGCCAGTTGCGAATCCTAAAGGACATATACCTGTCATTTTAGGAAGACCATTCTTAGCTACGGCCAATGCTGAAATCAATTGTCGAAATGGTCTAATGAAGTTATCCTTTGGGAATATGACCATTGAGCTTAATGTTTTTAACTTAGAACAGGAATCTTCTTCTCATGCTGATGTCAATGTAGTCCAAGATGGTATTTATGAATCCATTGACATTAGTGATGATGAAGTCGACCTAGAGTCTAACCCCTGATTAATCCATGAGTCTGAGGATGTCAATGAAATACTTAAAGAAATTCAGATTAATCAAGAATCGACACTTCCTACTGAACCAATCATTGAGATGGTGAAACCATCACCTAAACCATCGATGGAGGAAGCACCCATTTTAGAACTGAAACCCCTCCCAGAACATCTCAAGTATGCATATCTAGGACCCAAAGAAACTTTGCCTGTAATTATTGCATCAGACCTAGATCCCAAGCAAGAGGAGGAGTTAGTGTCAGTTCTAAAAGCAAATCAGGAAGCAATAGGTTGGACCATAGCAGATATCAAAGGAATAAGCCCTTCTATAGTTCAACATAGAATATACTTAGAGGAAGAGGCTAAACCAACAAGAGAAGCCCAAAGAAGGCTTAATCCAGTTATGAAGGATGTAGTTAAAAAGGAGATTCTGAAACTCCTAGATAGTGGAATAATTTATCCTATTTTTGATAGCTCTTGGGTAAGCCCAGTTCAAGTAGTACCCAAGAAATCTGGGGTAACAGTGGTCCAAAATGATGCAAACGAACTTATCCCAACTAGGACCCAAACGGGATGGAGGGTCTGTATAGACTATAGAAAGTTGAATGCTGCGACAAGGAAAGATCACTTTCCTTTACCATTTATTGATCAAATGTTGGAAAGACTAGCCGGACAAGAGTTTTACTGTTTTCTTGATGGATACTTCGGTTACAACTAGATCCCCATAGCCGCTGAAGATCAAGAAAAGACTACATTCACCTGTCCATTTGGTACTTTTGCCTATAGACGAATGCCCTTTGGACTATGTAATGCACCGGCAACCTTTCAGAGATGCATGATCAGCATGTTTTCAGATATGATAGAACGATTTCTAGAAATTTTTATGGATGACTTTTCTGTTTTTGGTCTAACCTTCTCCGAGTGTCTGAATCACCTGCAATTAGTTCTAGAACGATGTAAGGAGAAGCACCTAGTTCTCAACTGGGAAAAATGTCAGTTTATGGTCAAACAGGGAATAGTTCTTGGCCATATCATTTCTAAAAAGGGGATTGAAGTGGACAAGGCCAAAATAGATCTAATTGCAAGTCTTCCACCACCTAAATCTGTGAAAGAAATACGTTCATTTTTAGGTCATGCTGGATTCTATAGAAGGTTTATTGCCAACTTTAGCAAAGTAGCACGTCCACTGACTAATCTTTTGGCAAAGGATACCAAATTTGAATTTACTCATGAGTGCTTGGAATCCTTTGAATTTCTAAAAAATGCACTTGTATCAGCTCCAATCATTCATCCTCCTGTCTGGTCTGAACCATTTGAATTAATGTGTGATGCATCCGATCATGTTGTGGGCGCAATCTTAGGTCAACGAATAAATAAGCTGCCTAGAGTGATATATTATGCAAGTAAAACCTTAAATGATGCGCAGCTTAACTACACCACAACTGAGAAGGAGTTCCTTGCCGTTGTCTTTGCTTTAGAGAAATTTAGATCTTATTTAGTTGGGACCCACACCATTGTTTACACCGATCACTCAGCCATTAGACATCTCCTAGCAAAGAAGGATGCCAAGGCACGTTTAATCAGATGGATTTTGCTCCTTCAAGAATTTGACCTAGAAATTAGGGACAAGAAAGGCACTGAGAACGTTGTAGCAGATCATTTGTCCCGAATTCCAGTTGCACCATCTAGTGAACCACCCATCAATGAATCTTTCCCAGATGAGCAACTCATGTCTGTGTCTACTGAACCTTGGTTTGCTGATATTGTAAATTATTTAGCCATAGGCAAGATACCTTCTCATTGGACTAAGCAGGATAAATATAAATTCTTTGCCCAAGTGAAGTATTTCATTTGGGATGATCCTTATCTTTTTAAACAATGTCCTGATCAAATTATTAGAAGGTGTATCCCAGATAACGAAGTCATGAATATTTTATCTTTTTGTCATGATCAAGCATGTGGGGGTCACTTCGCGTCTAAGAAAACTGCTGCTAAGGTTCTCCAATGTGGTTTTTATTGGCCCAATTTATTTAAGGATGCTTATGAATATTGTAAAAGTTGTGCTCAATGTCAGAAAATGGGTCGAATCACCAAGTGACACATGATGCCACTCAACCCAATCTTGGTAGTTGAAGTTTTTGATGTTTGGGGAATCGATTTCATGGGACCATTTCCAAATTCCTTTGGAAATAAATATATTCTAGTAGCAGTTGATTATGTTTCAAAGTGGGTAGAAGCAATTGCATGTAGAACACCCAATAGCAAAATGGTCATTAAGTTTCTTAAAGAAAATATTCTCTCCCGTTTCGGTATTCCTAGGGCAATCATTAGTGATCGGGGAACCCATTTTTGTAACCGACCTTTTGCAACATTGATGAAAAAGTATAATGTCACCCACAAATTGACCACACCATATCATCCTCAAACTAATGGACAAGTTGAAGTATCAAACCGACAAATCAAACAAATTCTGGAAAAAACTGTTAGTGCCAATAGAAAGGATTGGTCTTTGAAATTAATTGATGCACTTTGGGCATACCGAACCGCTTTCAAGACCAATCTAGGAATGTCTCCTTATAGGATTGTGTTTGGTAAACCATGTCACTTGCCTATTGAGATAGAACACAAAGCCATGTGGGCCATCAAACAACTAAATACAAATTTGAACGACGCTGGAAACCATAGAAAGCTTCAGTTGAATGAATTAGAAGAACTTAGAAATGAAGCCTATGAAAATGCAAAGATATACAAGCAACGAACCAAAGCATTTCATGATCAATCAATTATGAGAAAAACTTTCAATATCGGACAAAAGGTACTCTTATATAACTCTAGATTACATCTGTTTCCAGGAAAGCTTAGGTCTAGATGGACAGGACCATTTTTAGTAAAGGAAGTCTTTTCACACGGAGCTGTTGAGATTAAAAACCCAAGTAATGGTGTTATCTTTAAAGTTAATGGTCAACGATTAAAACCATTCTTGGAATTACCTGTCAAGACTATTGAAGATGCCATGGTTCTTTATGAACCAACTTATTCTGATTAAGTTGCTTCGAGGTTTGGTCTGGCTGAAGACATAAAACTTAGCGCTTCTGGGAGGCAACCCAGCTTATTTAATTTCTAATGCTTTCTTTGTTTTCAGTTTGCTTAGGACAATTAAATTAGATAAACTCCATTGGGGACAATGTCGGTCAAGTTGGGGGGAGAGCTTGAACAAAATCAGGTGTTATCATTTCCTTTTCCTTCCACTATGAGTTATTTCTTGCATTTAATATATTATGTAAAAAAATAAATAAATAAATAAATATATATATATATATATATGAAATAAATTAATCTATAAAAGAAATAAGAGTAAGTTAGAAAGTATTTGCTAATGTAGTGAGTCACGGAGAAGATTAGCTGGTTAGACTCTTGGTGGCTTAGGTCATTTAAAGACTATTAGCACTTCCAATTGCACATGCACACTAACAAGGTAAAGTAGGTGTTAATTGTAAGGTCAATTAAGGATTTGAGTATTATTTAAATTAGATAATTTTCTCTACACCCCAATTGAAGAAATTTGAATTTAAGGAAAGAGCTACCTGCCTGAAATAAAATGCAAAACACAGAGTAAATGTGGATTGCCCTAAGCCTAGTAACCGGGTCTCTTCACCTAAGTCAAGTGTTGAGATTCGCATCAAACGGTGGTGGGAAGGCCAGGATGCTCAGCAAAAAAAAAAAAAAAAAAAAAAAAAAAAAAACAGTGTGAAAGCTACCTTAGTTCTTTGTTTAATCTGGGGTGTATAGAAAATTAATCGAACTAAGTTATGAAAAATGATACAATTGGCCTGTACAAGTTAATACTGAAATACTAAGTTAGTTATCACCCACACAAGTGCTATAAAACTTTAAGTGTACTCTAAGAAAGCTTCTAAGTAGACCGATTACCGATTCTAATTTGAAGCTCATTACTTAGTAATACTAGAAAACTTCTTGAATTTCGATCTTAAATTAATTTACAAAGGAAGGATCTTTTTGAATTATGATCTTATTTTGGTACATTGCTAAGGGACTAGTAATGATTAAGTTGGGGGGTGTGATTTATGTCACAAATTGACATAAAAAGTATCAATTAATATCTAAATTATCTAACTTTATTAAGAAATTGATACTTGTTATTATATTTTGCAGAAGAAGAGATCATCAATAGAAAGAACAAGGAAAGAGGATTCCAACGACGCAAATTTTATGCAAAACGGAGTTAAATTGACCCAGGAATTGAAGAATGAAGAAAGAAGACTCAATTGGGTCAAACCCGAGTCAAATCAGATCAAAATTGATCAAAAATCAACTGATTTGGTGATCTGATTAGCCGCCTGGTCCACAGCAACAGGCGCGTGGACCATGGATCCATCGGCGCACCATAAACCCCCCTAACAACTCTCTAAAACCTCTTAGTCCCACATCGAAAGTTTTGAAAACCTTATAACCCCCAAATGCCTATAAAAAGCCCCCAAAGGCCCTTGTTTTATGTATTCTTCCTTCCGATTAAGCTTGTAACCCTAGATAGTGGGGTTTTTAGCTCTCTTTTCAAGCCTCGAGCTTTGAGGTTTTTGTAATAAATTTTTTTTATGCAATTTCATCTCTTTACATTATGCAATTTATTTTTCTTGCAATTAGGATAGTTTAATTTATGCAATTTAATTTTATGCAATTAGGTTAGTTTAAATTATGCAGTTTAAATTTATGCAATTAGGATAGTTTAATTTATGAAATTAGGGTAGTTTATTTTTCTGTATTTAAATTTTGCAAGTAGATTTAGATCATGTCTAGCTAAGCATCCCTTCTAGGGTTTGCGATGAAGCTAGATCATGAGTAGGGATTTTACATAGGGTTCTTTCTTTTTCTTAGGGTTTCTTTTTCTTCCTCTTTTGCCAAGAATTTTTGATGAACTACAGTTGGGTCAGAGTCCCTTCATAGTTCATGCTTGATTCAGTGCATAGGAGGAGAAAACCCTAAGGGATCCTAGTTATTACTCCCCTATAAAGAATCTTGATGGGTTATCGTTGGGCCTTAGTCCCTTCATAATCTATGCTTGGGAAAGACAAGAGGAGTAGTCGTTAGGATCAATAAGAAAAATTCTAGGTAGAATTCCCTAATCTAGATCTAGTGGATTCAAAAACCCTAGATCCTTAGTCTTATTGTCTTTAGCAAACAACTTTTGACTTTCGATTTTTGTTAAAGCTCGCTTGAGCATAGATTTGAAAATCATTTTTAAAACCAAGTCTCTGTGGGATCGACCCGTACTCGCTGGTCGTGCTACTCTGCACACCGCGGGGCGGCCATCTCCTGGATGGCGCGAATTTTCTCCGGATTGGCCTCAATCCCACGCCCCGACACCATGAAGCCCAGGAACTTTCCTGAGGTTACCCCAAAAGCACATTTGGTCGGGTTCAGCTTCATTCTGTATTTTCGAAGAGCGCCAAAAGCTTCCTCGAGGTCGGCAACATGATTTTCGGAAGATCTACTTTTCACGAGCATATCGTCCACGTACACCTCCATGTTTCGGCCGATTTATTTTTTGAAGATTTTGTTTACCAACCGCTGATAGGTTGCGCCTGCATTCTTGAGGCCGAACGGCATAACCCTGTAGCAGTAAAGGCCGCGACTAGTGATAAAAGCAGTCTTTTCTTCATCTTTCGATGCCATCCTAATCTGGTTATAGCCAGAGAATGCGTCCATAAAAGTGAGAAGCTCGTGGCCCGAGGTAGCATCCACCAGTTGGTCGATCCTGGGCAGGGGGTAGCTGTCCTTTGGACAAGCTTTATTCAGCTTTTTGAAGTCGATACACATCCTCCACTTGCCGTTTGCTTTCTTGACCAAGACAACATTGGAGATCCACTCTGGATAATTGACCTCCTTGATGAATCCGGCCTTGAGAAGTTTATCCACTTCCTCGGCTATCGCCTTCTGCCTCTCTGGGGCATGACTCCGGATTTTTTCTTTTGTTGGCCGATGTTTAGGGTCGACCGCCAGATGATGTTCCATGACCTCTATTTCGATCCCCGGCATGTCCGTCGGGACCCATGCAAAAACGTCCGCATTTCTTCGGAGAAAGTCCACGAGATGCGTCCGCACCTCCTCCTCCAGGTTGGAGCCAATCAACACCACGTGCTCTGCGTTCCCATCATTCAAAGGAATTGGTATCAGGTCCTCGATCAGGCCGCCCCTCTCTTCAGTGAGGTCGTCGCGCGCATCCAACCCGTCGACTGGACAAATATCCGCTTGATCGCTTCTTTGCAGGGCAATATGGTAGCAGTGCCTGGCCAGCGCCTGGTCTCCCCGAACTTCTCCAATCCCCTTGTTAGTGGGGAACTTCAACTTCAAATGATAGGTTGAAACAACGGCTCTGAGGGCATTGAGGCCGGGACGGCCAAGAATTGCATTGTAGGCAGATGGCGCCTTTACCACCAGGAAATTCACCAGAGCCCTGGACTGCTTTGGATGCTGACCCGCGGTCATAGTTAGAGCTATCGTTCCTTCCGTAGGAACGGCGTCACCAGTAAACCCTATCAAGGGGGAGCACATCGGCCTTAGATGACCGCCAAGAGTGGTCATTCTTGAAAAGGCGTTGTAGAACAAGATGTCAACCGAACTTCCGTTGTCGACGAGAACGCGACGGACATCATAATTTGCTATGTTCAAGGAAACTACGACTGCGTCGTTGTGAGGGAATTGGACTCCCTGGGCGTCTTCTTCAGTGAAGGCTATGGGTTCCTCGACTTTTTGCCGCTTGGGGGGTGCAGCTGATTCGCCGATCGCCTCTTGCTGGGATTCCCCCGAGACGACATTAACGGAATCCCGCGGAGACTGGTCGCCCGACCACCTTTTATCGGCGGTCAAAGCCAGAGGTAGTTGTGTAGAAACCCCGCGAGAAGGCATCGGATAGGGAAAGGAGGCTTGGGTGCCGGAAAGGATGGCCGGAAGCGGATCCGTTGAGCGCTCCTTTAAGAACAAGGGTGCTGCGAAGATTCGCGCCCCTTCCTCTAGCGCCAATCCTGTTGGTGCAAAAATTCACCTGCGCCGGAGAAGCTGGAGTTGAGGAGGCCGCGGTCGCCGCCGGGACCTGCAAGGGAAGTCTAAACCGGAGGTGGGGTTGCTCCGGCAAGACCCTCCGACGCTCAAGTCAGTTCTCTGCCTCAACAAGAATGGAGTGCTCGAACGGAGAATTTAGCAGAGTTATGAGATAAGAGAAATGAGCTTAAAAAATAACGTATCTGAGTCCCCCCTTTTTATAGGCGGGGGAGGCAGCGGACTGATGGCGACGTGTGTAACCGTCTGGTAGTGGGCCGCCCACGGTCAGGGAAATTAATTGAGGAGAGTGGTGGGGTAGACTCGTGGCTGTTGTCATAGTCTGCCACGTATGGCCTGTTGCGGATAGTGGGGCGGCGTCCGTTGCCGCTAGCTGTCAGTGAGTAGTGGGATCGTGCAGCACCTGCCGCAGGGAGTGGGACAGAATCGTGGCCGTTTGCTACAGCCTGTCAGGGAGTAATGGGTCCGTTGCTGGAGCCGCGTAGAATCCGCTGTAGGACCTGGAACAGGATCATGATTGTTGTCGCGATCTGCCGAGGGGGTGCGGATCTGTCGATTGAGGTTCGGCCGCGGTTGAAGTCCGGCCTCCGTAGGAGCCCGGGTGGAACCGCTCTAATGTCGAAGGTGGAGTCCGGCTCCCGTAGGAGTCCGGGCGGAGCCGCTCTGATGTCGGAGGTGGAGCCCGGCTCCCGTAGGAGTCCGGGCGGAGCCGTTCTGGTGTCGAAGGTGGAGCCCGGCTCCCGTAGGAGTTCGGGCGGAGCCGTTCTGATGTCGGAGGTGGAGCCCGGCTCTCGTAGGAGTTCGGGCGGAGCTGCACTTGCTGATGGCGGTGGAGCCCGGCTCCCGTAGGAGTCCGGGCGGAACTGCACTTGCTGATGGCGGTGGAGCCCGGCTCCCGTAGGAGTCCGGGCGGAACTGTGCTGATGTCGAAGATGGAGCCCGGCTCCCGTAGGAGTCCGGGCGGAGCCGTTCTGATGTCGAAGGTGGAGCCCGACTCCCGTAGGAGTCCGGGCGGAGCTGCACTTGCTGATGGCGGTGGAGCCCGGCTCCCGTAGGAGTCCGGGCGAAGCTGCACTTGCTGATGGCGGTGGAGCCCGGCTCCCGTAGGAGTCCGGGCGGAACTGCACTTGCTGATGGCGGTGGAGCCCGGCTCCCGTAGGAGTCCGGGCGGAACTGTGCTGATGTCGAAGATGGAGCCCGGCTCCCGTAGGAGTCCGGGCGGAGCCGTTCTGGTGTCGAAGGTGGAGCCCGGCTCCCGTAGGAGTCCGGACGGAGCTGCACTTGCTGATGGCGGTGGAGCCCGGCTCCCGTAGGAGTCCGAGCGGAACTGTGCTGATGTCGAAGATGGAGCCCGGCTCCCGTAGGAGTCCGGGCGGAGCCGTTCTGGTGGGAATTTCGGCCGCGGGTATTTTATACCCAACACCTTGGCTTCATGTGACAGATCCGATGGTGCTTGTGGCCATCTTGATATTTTCATTGATCTAGAATTTTTGGAGATGAGTCCTGAAGTTCATGGCTGAGGTGGCATGACTTTATAATACTTGCCCCCAATTTTGAGTCCGAAGTGGTTGCCTCAGGTGAAGGGAATAGTAGTCCTCAGAACTTGGCAGAGTGGACAATCCAAGCTGCTGGATCTCTGGACGAATCATGATGTTGCTTCACAGGCTTTGCCTTTGATTCGATGAGTCACTTCATGAATCGCGCCTTAATGATTTGGAAAGATTTGGCTCTTTGAAAATCCCGATGCATTTATGAGGTATAGGCGGCTCGAGACAGTTTATTATTTCTATTTCAGGAGGCTAAGATCCATCGATTACCAAATGATTGCTCGAAGATGATTCAATGCCTTATGTTGTTCTCGAAGGAGTTAGTCTTTGGGAGTCGCCCTTGAGCCTATCAAAATTTGCCATATGGCAGGTTGCAGGCAATTCCAAGATGTCCTTTGAGGGCTGCCCATGGGGTCAAAGGGGCATGAACACTATCACTCTAGAACTGGATGCGTGGCATCCCCTGATTGCTTAAGGGTCGTATCTACACTGTTTTGAGTCTATTATAAATAGATAACTTATCTGACAGGATTCTGCTATCCCAATCACCCCTCTTGTCATAGTTCTTATTAGAGTTCTTTCTTCCTTTTAGCAGCAATGATGCCCTTAACTTGATCCATGAAGTAGTTGATGAAGGAAAGAATGGCCTTGTTCCATGGATAAACCTCACCCAAAAGGGTGAGAAGCACCAAGTTGAAATGATGTCCTGCCACCGCTTTGGGGTTGTTTCACACCCCTTTGTTGAGTAGGGCCCTGACTCCTTCCATAGGACTTAGAGTGAGCGCTTCCTAGCCAGGTGGAAGTGGCAAGGATTCTGACTCCTCATGGATTTCTGATGTGGTTCAAGATCACTGTATCGATGAATTCAAGGCCTCAGCAGAATACGAGGAGGTCGCCAATCTTGCCGCTACTGTTTTCATCTAAGGCTTCAAAAATTGCAAGGACCATATGGAACGAATGGTCTCGAAGCTGGATCTGAGGCATTTCCTCCCGACAATAGCGATGAGAAAGTAAGGACTTCTCTTCGAATGAGGATTAGATCCTCATCCATTTTGTATCTGCTTTTCTGGTGCCTAGGCACCTCTCTGTGAAAATATATTAGGCTAATGAAACACAAATTATATTTACCTAACCTGAGTGCTCGCACGTTTGATGTTTGGTTCGCTAGAGTCCGTTCTCATGGTTTTTGTTGAGCTATCAATTGACTTTCGACCTCATGGCTTGTCGTCAGGTCATTTCTGAGATTCAATTATAGAGATTATGTGCTAGGATATCTTTCTATTATCGATGTGGATCCCCAAAGTTTATCCCAACTTGATCGGACAGCACTTGTGATATCCTCGAGTTAGTTCTAAGGATCTCATTTGTCGATTTATTCTCGACTGATATTCAAAGGTCTCAGCCTGAGCTAAGACATGTCTATTTATATTTTTTGAGATTCCATCAAGTCATCGGACTCGTATAGGTCCCCGACATGGTCCTCTAATGTAGACTTGCCAATGTAAATTCTCCAATGTCCCTTTTAACACCAGGCAGGGTCAGTCGAGCTAAAGACTTTGGTCTTATCTTCGAATTAATTTTGAAGATTTCATTCACGAAGGTCCTAACTTATATCAGGATGTCCCCTAATCATCATCGAATTACTTTCAACTACTCTTTGAAGGTCTTAGCCCTAACCAAGATATCTCTAAGGTTTGCTTGTAAAGGTCCTAACTTGGATCAAGATATTTTCTTATCTTCGATGCTTTGCTTACCGGTATTTCAAAGATCTTAGTCTAAGTCGAGATATCTCCAAGGGATTGGTCCGTTGATTCAGTCATCGGGGTTTAATGTGGTGTCTAAATATTTCATAGTCTTCGTTGCCATCAGTGATTCATCTGGCCTAATGTCCGAGGTCTCAGATGAATCTAAGATACCTCGAAGGACTATACACCAAAGGATCACATCCCTTAGGATTCTGTGGGGTTATTTAATGTTATTACCTTCCCATAATGATAGTTTGTCAGGATAGGTGGTTGGGACTTTGACCGCCAGAGGGCGTGGTCCTCGACGCCAATCCCATAGTGACACTCGTTGTGCAGTCAATGGGCAATTTAAGGTACCCAGGCCCGACTCCTCTATAAATGGAGCTCCTTTGCATTTGAGATTGGTGTCGACCCAATAAATTTGATGATGTGGTGGCGCCATCTTGTTCATCATCCAAAAATCATCGGTAGCTTCCTTCGAGTGGGGGAATCTCCATTGTCACTCGATTAGCCATCGAGTGCCTCAGAGGAGCACATTGACAAGCGGTTCTCTTGAGCATGGGAGGTATTAAAAAAATTTGCCGCTCTGATGAGGGAGTCAAACTGACTATCATTAGAGGCTGCTTCGATATTATATCCCACAAAAAGGTCTTAGACCTCTCTAAGGGGCCTCTCCTCCTTTCCCGATGAGGTGGCCTCCCATCCATCCTCAATGAAATATCCTGGAGGTGGATGAGGTTTTGAGAGGGCGCCTACTACATCATCACCAATATCTTTTTTTGCGGTCCATTGATCATTGTGGGGGTTACCGCAGATCTCATCAAGGGTTGGTCGGTGCGAGGGTGTCATCAGAGCTCCAATCTTGTAGCTTTTTCTTGTTGTAGCCTTTGTGTTGATGAGGTTACCTTGTAATGGGCCTTTTGTTTTGAATAAAATACTCTTATATTTTTCTTTCCAATGTCATGATTTTCGGAACCATTCTTACAAGGTCTTTGTTATCATGTTTGACCCCTGCTTAACTCACTCATAGGTGAGGAGCACCAGATGGTCACGCAAGGCCCTCAGAGGGTTAGCCCCTTTCATCGAGGTCTTCGATCTTGGCTTGACTTATTCATGGATAAGGAGCATTCGATGATCGAACAGGATCTCCAGAGGGTTATCCCGTTCATCGATGTCTTTGGCCTTTGCTTAACTCACCCATGGGTGAGGAGCACCAAATGACGGAACAGGGTCCATGAAGAGTTGTCCCTTTCTTCGACGTCAATTGCCTGGCCTTGGGCTTGTATTATATTTGTTGGGGTTTAACAAGAAAAATTCATTAATAAAGTTATAACAATTTACAAGTTTTACCTATAATATGTTTGGAGACCCTAGAGATGAGTACTCTATGGAGACCTTTAATTAGCTTTTGGTATAATTCCCTATCCCCCTATCGCCTCCAAGGTTTGAGATTATATTGATGATGCCAACCATCGGGTGGTGGTTGTTATTATCCTCATCGGATTGGCATCAGGCGGCTCCTCGAGGATTCGATTTCATTGCTCCCAAATATATTTTTTGAGGTAGCCTCAATGGATGAGAGCTTTGATCTCATGCTTCAGCTGGAGGCACTCTTCGATGTCATGACCGGGGTCACAGTAGAAGCAGCAATACTTTTGCTTGTTCCATCGAGTTGATGGGGTCTTCATCAGTGAAGGTCGATGAAGGTATTCCTCACCTCAATCTCCATGAGGATTTGGGCTCGAAGGATGGTAAATGGGACATAGCTGTTGTAGCACTCTTCATCGTTGACACCTTTGGTGGTCAGGAGGATCCTGTTTCAACTTGGGTCAAGCGTGCATCCTCTTATGCACACTTCCTTTTGTTGGAGGTCCGACCTCCCCTCCGTCAATATGCGATTTGACCCTCTTCAGCCTGCATATACTTGCGAGCCCGAACCAGGAGATTGGCATAATCCCTCGGATACATCTTTGTTGAGGGAGTAGATAAAGCGCTCATTGCGGAGGCCTCTCTTCAGAGCTGACATGACAACAGCTTCATCCAGATTGCGTGCTTTCAGAGTAGCCGTGTTGAAGCATACCACATAGTCATATAAAGATTCTCCTTTCTCCTGATGGAGGGAGAAGAGACTATCTGAGGTCCTCGACTTGACTCGACTGTTTCCAAAATAAGTAATAAACTGACATCCAAGTTGCTCAAAGGAAGAGATAGACTCTGATTGAAGCCCAGAATACCAGGTCTTCTCTTCCAAATGTCCAAAGGATTGGATCCCTCTCTCTTCCTCTCTCTCTCTTAGTCCAAGAGTTGGACATGCCATCTTCATTTCCTCCTCTAGATTCAGTCCAAGAGTTGGATGAAACGAAAAGAAGAGAGATTTGATCTCTCATCTTTCTCCTTCTCTAGATCTTCTTCCGTTTCTCTTAAGAAGAGAAAAAGCGAAAAGAAATCAGATTTGATTTGATTGCTTCCTCCTATTATAGATCTCTTCGATTTTCTTGAGAAGAAAATTAAAAGAAAGAAAAGATTCGACGATCCAAAGAGCGATATCTGCAAGTAAGCTAGCATCTTGGTGAGATTGGGATGCCCTGATCAAATCAGCCTCGAGTGAATACTTGTAAAGGTCAGATACTTACATGGCTTCAACGAATCTTGAAGACACCCACGGATCATCGGATCGCGACTTCAACAAATCTTGCAAACATCCATGGATCATCGGATTGCGATAAAAATCTATCTGCACAAAGATAAAAATCAGATTTTTATTTTTGCATAGATTTTAATCTTGTAGATACGATGATGCCTGATTTTTTGTTGAGATATGATCTTTATACATGCAAGATTAAATTAGATCTAATTAAAGATTAATTTTAACATTGTTCTGACCCAAGGTTGTTCTGGCATAACAGTGAAATGTTATGTTGTATGGTTGTCCTAGAACGATATTAAAAATAATTTTTAAATTTTTTTTGCCATTGTGTAATTAATTTTTAAAATTTTTGCATGCATAATGAAAGCCATGTGATGGTTTTTCTAACAAATATATCTATTAGCGATGGCTGATTTACCGTCGCTAATAGCCATCGCTAATAAGAAATATTTTTTTAGTAATATTCAATGGAAGCATACCAATCTCCACAAAGATCACAATGAAAAATATTTCCCACTCCGAATGTATCTCCAATATGCACATTACATTATCATCAGTCTCAGGTTAATCCATATTCGAGATTACCATTGGATGCCAAAAAGTATATGTTACTAGTGGATAGGCACTCTAGATCAACATACATGCTTTAGAATTTAACGTAACTCATGAGGTCAGGATCAATGTTACCATAATGATTCACCTTACCTCCAAAATACTTTGTATTGGGTCCCTTTGATATGACTCCTTTATGGTAGATCTCAAAAAAAAAAAAATCTAACATTGGCCATATATCTGCATATGAAATAAAAAAACTATCGGTACTTATTTAGCAATAACTAAATCTATAAAAAAAGTAATTCAAGTACTGTGAAGTAATCCTATTATACAGTTTAAGAGCAATAATGTGACCACTTTATAATTCTATAAAGTAATTCAAGTACTGTGGATCACTATAAAAAAGATATTTAGGTTTATTAGGACCACGCATAATCATTTCAACAAATCCAAACACTACTAAACAAAACTGAATCAATGCATTAAATAATTACTGGGACCACTACTAAATGACTAGAAGCAATTGAAATAGAGAGATACATTGGGACCATTGCTGAATCTTTAAAATATTCCAAACATCTAAAGGAGAGGTTGGCCATTAGAAGAAAAAAAATTAAGAAGCACTGTGACCATTAATTAATCATTTAAATAAATCAAAATACTATCAAAATGGGAGGGACCACTGCACAATCATCTAAATGTCTAAATTTATCCGACTACTACCAAATATGAATGAAAAATTTATAGAAAAAATTCTTCGTACGACATAAACAGTTACGAGAAAAACATTACAACATATTTTTTTTTTTATTTCTGCTTATGTTTTCTCTTCGATTAGGTGAATGGAGACTTCAATTCGGCGGGAAAAGATTTGATTTGAAGAAGTAGATGATTGATCAAGGGATTTTGGAAAGAACATAGCATTCAAACCATGGTGAAAATAAATCTTTGAATCAATTTTATCCATTTTATCATGTAGGTGGATAACAAAGCAAAATTGTGTCCGATGAATCTGACCGCAAGTGAGTTAAATGCTACTTTTCAAATTACAAAGAGTTTAATGAAATCAGGCCTAACCTTGTATGAGGAAACTATAATTATCCCTATATAATATTATGAACATATTTTGGCCTGCGTAGGAACAAATCTTCAAGACTTGCTAAGCAATTAATAATCAAGACTTGCTAAGCAATTAATAATGGCATTCATGCTGTTGGAACAAAAGATAATACTAGGTCCATCAATCTCCAATCCAAGGGATCTAGAGTTTATTAATTTTTTTTTCCAATTCAGCTCTAGGTTTTCTATTTAACTAAGTATATTCTATTACTTGAGAAGGATGCATACGATGACATCAGGTGAAGGATATCACAAGCTTGACCATAAATTTTCAACTTGCCTATTAAGGATATCTCAAAAATCATTCAAGTTTTTCATATTTATGTTTTATAAAAATTTCATAAGCTAATGACATTTGGTAAGTTAATATTTTATCCTATTTTTAAGTAACAAATTTTTTTTTAATATAAAGTGGGAGATGATTACCACCCTGTTCTTGTTAGCTAATAGTAAATGTTTTAAAAAATAATATTCTTAGAAAGAATTTAATAGTGTTGGCAGTATCAACTCTGATATTATATGAGAAAAAGAATATATATAAAAAAAATATCATACAAAACTTTTTTAGATGATCATCTATATTTATTTACAGTTGAAAATATATAAAAAAATTTATAATCATGCAAAAAATAGAAAGAAATAAAAAAAGATCCCTAGGATCTTTCTTATATTCAAAATTAAAAATTCAAATTATTTAAAAAATTCTGGATATATGACTTGATGTGAGGTCAAGATGAAGGTACTCTCGATAAGTAGTGTACATAAATTAAATTAATAAATAGTATATGTAAATTAAATTATCTCTGGAATTTACTCAACCTCTAGTTACCGTGAGGAGGCTGCGTCAATTGAGGCAAGTCCAGTTCACATCAATAAAGAATGATTCAATGATAAAATATGGTACTAAAAGGATCGAACGGATTGGATTGTTGCAACTTGGAATCTAAAATGATCAAGCAAAATCCTATGAAGAAAATGCATCATAAATAGAATGAAGGGATACTAAAGGGTCGATTTTTAAGGTGTACTACTCCATTTGCATGTCGTTATATGATTCTTTTATGCATTAATGTATACATAGAATTATTATAAACTGAAGTGATGTTCTTTTTCTAACTATGTGCATCTGTTATTGATCTTAACTTTTGCTTGCAAACATGTGCCTACAAAATGCAACTAATCATAAACGTAAGAACTTAAAGTAAAGAAAGTTTAAAGAGTAAAGAACGATGCCCTGATGACCATCTTTGTAATGTAGTATACGGTGTTTGCTTGTTCACGGGGGGAGTTGCCTGTTTGGTAGCCCGTGACGTATTCACAAGTGCAAAAAATACCGAATGTTATGGTATTTGCATCAAGGGGACCACGCTCGGGGAAAAGAAAACCGAGACAAGGGCTCTCTTTCACAAAACATTTTAATCAAAACAGAAAATGACAACTTTTTGAGATATATATGAGCATCCACGTGAGTGTTATTTGCCTCGAGAGCAAGCAATTAACGTAGCAAAGTCCATAGCGTGCAAGATGTAGTTTCCAAGAACCTTGCCTTGGCCAAATTGATCTTCCAACCTTGGAACACTATGCGTGCCATGTTGTTCTTTACCAAAAAAAAGATGTGCGATTTGATTTTTTTTTTTTTTTTTTTTTATCGAAAAGAATTTTTGAGAAAAGAGAGAGAGAGAGAGAGAGAGGTTGAAACGCGAGCGAAGTTTGGAGGATGGTGAGGTGACGACGTACCCGTAGCGGTAGCCATCTCCTTGTCTGGCCAAGTGGACCCCGTCGGTGGGTTGGGGTCCACGATGCTTTCGAGGGTGGGACCCACCATATCAGCGTCCGTAGCGGAAGGCGGTACCTTTGGATGTTATCTTTCCTTTCTTTCCGGAGGACGCCGGTGGCGGTAGTGGGTCTCCATATAGAAGATGGAACTGCCTCTGTCCTGTGGAAGGTGGGCCCATGTATTATGATAATACACAGATTGGATGGTTGGTTGGCTGGATGGATCCCTTTCTTCCTGTTCCATTCTTCCGTCACATCAGAATCCAACCTTTCCCTTGTCTCGCTTCCTGATTCTTTTTCTTTGTGATGATGGCGTCTGTCGCTTCCCCACTATATATTTCTCTCTCTGTTTCGTAAACCTCAATATGAACATCAGGGCATGGCATCTTTTCCTCTCCTGTGACCGGGCTCTCTTTAGGTGGGCCCAGGGGGGCTGAGGCCCACGACCACTGAGGATGGATATTGACGGGTCGGCTTGGCGGACAAAACAGCCATGGGAGGGGAGAGACGCAAAGGAATTGGAGAGTAATGGCGCGAATGTGCCGTGTGGAAGCGTTTAGTTTTGTTAGTTTCGGTTGCTTTAATGCGGACATTTTTTTTAAGAAAAAAAAAAAAAAGTGAAATCAAGTAAGAGTTGGAAGAGGACTTTCACTATTCTACAGCCCAGTAAGGATTTGGTTAAGACGGTGATGGGGCCCACCACCAAATTTACAGAACTTCAAACGAATGGTGAAAGGAGAAATCTTTGCATATCCATGTTGGAACGAGATGACACCATGCTGCTATTAAAGTCACCAAACTAATTAAGCAAAACTTTTAAGTATTTGGTCCAGCAAATGTGATGTATAGAAGATGCTACATCAATATTTGAATTGAAAAATTTTGCAACCACGTCAGTAGTGATATATTGAGACGATTAAATTACATTGTGTTGAGATGGTTGGAAATTTTTTTGATTCAAAATATTAATATTATATCTTTTATTTGTTTGTATATATAATATATATGATAAATTAAATTTATTCAAATTTTTTTTTGAAATTATTTTTTTTGAAAAACTTTAATATCGGGGTCCACATACATAAAAATTTATTTCATCACCGACATGCCAAGTGCTGTGAAGCTACCTTTGGCGACTGAGTTGATCTTGTGGTGATTCTAATTTCTAGGATGCCTGTTAAAGTTATTACCGTCATCTTTATCAAAAAAAAAAAAAAATAGAGAAATTGCTCGTACCATGTTTAGAATGATTCCCTTTAGAACAGTTCGACAGCACGTGGTAGGGTAATGTGCTGTGGCATTTAGGCACCTATTTTACAGTGGCAAATTTTAAAATAACAACAACTGTTGCAGCTAATGCAACCAGAAAAAAAACAACTATTGCAGCTAATTAATCGATTAAAGTAAGTTTGCTACGATGAATATTATATTGCATAAAAATAATTCTCCAGGTTGCAGCTCGATCGAGTGAGGTGGCGGAACATCAGCTGTTGTTCGGGCATGTGGTAGGGGCACGGAGGCAGTACGAGCGTTTGTGCTATGATGTCGACGTCTGGGTCATTATAGTATAGTATACGATAAAAGTTTGCTTTGAATGGATCTGGTTGTTCTTTTTAGGAAAAGAAAAAATTATTAGCATCAAAATCTTTTTTGAGTTTATAATACTTTGTTTTATTTCTTTTTTTGGTAAAAGTTTATTATACTTTGTTGGAAGATATAATTATCCCTGGTCCAGCAATCAAACTTCAATTATAAATTCTATAATAGAAATCGGATGGCCTAACTTTCAACTCATGCGATAAGATAACTTTTGGTTTCATAAATACTTGGTTCATGCTTGCACGTAAAAGGAGTAATGCTGGCTGCTCTTCCTCTTTACAAAGTGGGCAGACACTTGACAGCCGGGCATTCTTACAAATAAAACTTTATTCATTTTTCCTTGAGCACAACATATGATTGCATGATTTGACACCATGAAATGCAAGAGAGAGGGTTAATGGCGCGCGTGTTTGACATGTTGCCTGTCGACCCAAGAAAATATTGACATCGTGAATCTTCACAATTAATTTGAGTATCCAACGAAATATACTTAATTTCACGAAGCAGGTTATATGTTGTCATGTCATGCATGGTGTGGCCTCGTAAACTCATGGCATACGTTGGATGTCCCACCCAATGGCTATCTTGGGTTCATGCTTATTTCGACCACCCAAAATATCCTGTAAGAGATCTATCTAACATGCAAATAAGATATCAAATGCATGCATGCTTTTTTTTTTTTTGGCGTGTTGCATGCATTCAATAAATTGTGATGCGCTTTTTTAAACCTAAGACAAATTGAGAAAGAGTAATCCATCACTTATATCAAAGTTCAGAGAGTGACCATGAGATGGAACTTGTAGATAGGAAACAAAGGTCATGACAAAAGAGTAGCAAATACCAAAGGAAAAAAAATAATGAGATTTTGGGTGGAAGATGGTGAGGCAAGCACAACTTGATAGACTAAATGGCACGCACAACCTACCATCTTCCGTTCAAATCCACTTGGACCCATCACCTTCTTAGAATACGTTATCCCCAACAAACATCCTGCCGGCCCATAAAGAAAGGCGTGGAATGGTTGGGTTAAGAATTGTGTAGCCATCAAAGGAATAAACCTGCAGTAATGCCTGAAGTCTATCCTCCTCATAAATCCATTTAGTTTGGGAATTTGGAAGTCTCAATCAAGTGATCGTGCCCATTGGTATGAGTTGTACGTGAACTCAACCGGTCTTTCACCGGTCGTGACGCAAGGAAACGCCAGGTTGGACGACGAATTGATGGGTCCCTTGATGTCAATGCGTGTGCAGAATATGCGGGAATCTGCTTTGATCCTTTTCCAACCAGCCCACCTCAATCAAATCTCAAGACTTTAGGGCATGCCTAGCAAGGTGATATGTATGCAGCTGTGATATTTCTTTACTGGGTCATCGCCAATTGACCGGTCGGCACAAAAAACCAAAGGCTCCACTTGGTTACGTGACAAATTTCATTTGTACGATAGTTTAGGCAAGAGTAGCTTTCATTTTATGATACTTTAGAGTGCAAGGATTAACCAATAACCAACGACTAGAGTACATAAAATCAAAAAACCCGTGTCAACTCTTAATTAAGACAAGAAATATTTTATCATCATTTTTTTAAAATCAATTTAAGTTATTTTTTTAATATATATATATATATAATGTAAATATATTTTATTATATAATTGCTGTCAACATTTATTATTTATATGTATATCAAATAAATCAGAGATGCTTCTCCTATTACATTTTTAGCTAACGATATCAATAAATAATTAATTTTACTAATTTTTGATACCATTACTTTTTTCATCTTAATATTTTGGAAAGAAATCAACATTTAATTTATATCTAAAAGGAAAGTCATATATATATATGTTGGTGCAAAAATCCATCTGCGTCGGAGAAGCTGGAGTCGAGGGAGTCGCAGTCGCCGCCGGGATCTGCAAAGAAAGTCTGAACCGGAGTTGGGGGTGCTCCGACAAAATCCTCCGACGTTCAAGTCAGTTCTCTGTCTCAACAAGAATGGAGTGCTCGAACCGAAATTTTAGCAGAGTTTTGAGATAGAAATTAGAGCTTAGAGAATAACGTATCTGGGACCCCCTTTTTATAGGCGGAGGGGGTAATGGATTGATAGCGACGTTTGTAACTGCCTAGTAGTGGGCCGCTCGGGGTCAAGAGGAGTTTGTTATGGAGAGTAAATGGGTGGGGTCGTGGCTATCACCGTGACCCGCCACGTGGAGCCTGTTGCGGAGAGTGGAGCGGCATCCGTGGTCGTGACTTGCCAGAGAGTGGTGGAGCCGCGCAGAATCCATCGCAGGAAGTGGAGCAGAATCGTGGCTATTACTATGGCCTGCCGCGTGGGACCGGTTGCGGAGAGTGATGGAGCCACACAGAATCTGTCGCAGGAGGTGGAGCAGAGTCGTGGCCATTACTGTGGCCTGTCGCGTGGAGCCGGTTGCGGAGAGTGGTGGAGCCGCGCAGAATCCGTCGCAGGAGGTGGAGCAGAGTCGTGGCCATTACTGTGGCCTGTCGCGCGGAGCCTGTTGCGGAGAGTGGAGGAGCTGCACAGAATCCGTCGCAGGAGGTGGAGCAGAGTCGTGGCCATTACTGTGGCCTGTCAGAGAGTCCAGGCCTGTCGGCCGAAGCTCGGTCGAAGCGCCTGACGGAGAGAGGTAGCTATCCATCTGAGAGGAGCTCGGATGTTGCTGGCGAGCCTTCTACCGTTGGGTGCCTTGAGCGTTAACACTACAAGCGAGGGTCATTCGCTGTAGGAGCTCGGTCGGGGGGCTTTCCGCAGACGAAGCTCGGTCTTACGCAGAATTCGACGGAGGGTCGACCAGTCAGTGGGTGTCGGATGGCACTGAAGAGGTTCATCCGCTGGAGAGGTCTGGCTGCTGGAGTCCGTGCGTCGTAGGAGTCCGTTCGGGATCTGTCCGCTATAGGAGTTTGGTCGGAGTCCGATCTCCGTAAAAGCTCGGATGGGGATCATTTGTCGAGGGGCTCGACCGAAGCCTGCCTGCAATAGAAATCTGGAAGGAATTCGTCCACAATGAAAGCTCGGGTGGGGGTTTACCGTGAAAATCTGACGCGAACCACTCGTAGTGAAAGTTTGAAGTAGACCGCTTGTAGCAGAAGCTCAGGGTAGATCGCTTGCGGTAGAAGTTCGGAGTCTGGCTCCCGTAGGAGTCCGGATGAGGCCTTCCTGCAGTTGGAGTCGGAGACGAAGTCCGGCTCCTGTAGGAGTCCGGATGAAGTCTTCCTGCAGTTGAAGTCGGGGACGAAGTCTGGCTCCCGTAGGAGTCCGGATGAAGTCCTCCTGCAGTTGGAGTCGGGGATGAAGTCCGGCTCCCGTAGGAGTCTGGATGAAGTTTATTCGCAGTCGGAGTCGGGGACGAAGTCCGGCTCCCGTAGGAGTCCGGATGAAGTCTACCTACAGTCGGAGTCGGAGACGAAGTCTGGCTCCCGTAGGAGTCCGGATGAAGTCTACCCGCAGTCGGAGTCGGGGATGAAGTCCGGCTCCCGTAGGAGTCCGGATGAAGTCTTCCTGCAGTCGGAGTCGGGGACGAAGTCCGGCTCCCGTAGGAGTCCGGATGAAGTCTTCCTGCAGTCGGAGTCGGGGACGAAGTCCGGCTCCCATAGGAGTCCAGATGAAGTCTATCCGCAGTCAGAGTTGGGGACGAAGTCCGGCTCCCGCAGGAGTCCGGATGAAGTCTACCTGCAGTCGTAGTCGGGGATGAAGTCCGACTCCCATAGGAGTCCAGATGAAGTCTACCCGCATTCGGAGTTGGAAATGAAGTCCGGCTCCCGTAGGAGTCTGGATGAAGTCTACCCGCAGTCGGAGTCGGGGACGAAGTCCGGCTCCCGTAGGAGTCCGGATGAAGTCTACTTGCAGTCAGAGTCGGAGACGAAGTCCGGCTCCCGTAGGAGTCCGGATGAAGTCTACCTGCAGTCGGAGTCAGGGACGAAGTCTGCCTCCCGTAGGAGTCCGGATGAAGTCTACCTGCAGTCGGAGTTGGGGACGAAGTCCGGCTCCCGTAGGAGTCCGGATGAAGTCTACCTGCAGTCGGAGTCGGGGACGAAGTCCGGCTCCCGTAGGAGTCCGGATGAAATCTACCTGCATTCGGAGTCGGGGACGAAGTCCTGCTCCTGTAGGAGTCCAGATGAAGTCTACCTGCATTCGGAGTCGGGGATGAAGTCCGGCTCCCGTAGGAGTCTGGATGAAGTCTACTTGCATTCGGAGTCGGGGATGAAGTCCGGCTCCCGTAGGAGTCCGGATGAGGCCTAGCAGGTAGAAACTTGGGTGGAGTCCGTCCGTAAGTCCGTCCGTCGTGAAGAATCCGGTCGACGCTGGTGGGAGTTTATCCATCGGTAAAACTTGAGAATGTCGAGGAGGCTCGGCCGCCGGAGAGGGGACGTCGTCGAAGGTCGGACGTCGGTAGAATCCTTGAGGGGTCACTCCTGACACGAACTTCGGCTGGGAGGAGATTTTATACCCAACATCAGTCCCCGTACTTTCGAGTTCAAGTTTTGAATGAAGGAAGTACAGAAAAATTTTTAAGCCGAAGTTGCCCCCTCGAATCCTACGCACGTCCGTCCTCGGAAATCCTGGCATTCAATGCACGCGTGCTGGAGTCTTTTTCCAATTAGGGTGATTCGAAGAGTCCTTTCGAAATTTCCACCGGAGCGTAGTCCTAAGCGCCATGCCATAATGGTCCCGCCAGCAGTCAGCTCTACGCCATGGTGAGTGGGACACGTGGCGGGCACTGGTTGACCCGGGGATATCCGCCACCATAACCGTGCCAGGCCCCGTTGCTTATTTAAGCCCCCTCGTTCCCTCCAGGGACTTCATCTCGCCTGAGAGTCGACGCCTTTCTTCTGCCCGAGAGTTTAGCCACCCCATCGGTGCCCTTTTCGACTCTGAGCATTCTTCGCACCAATCTTCGCCATCTCCGCCGACTCCCTGCCGCCTTCAGTCTTTCGAGCCCTTTCGAGGAGTTCTCCCATCGGGGCTTCTGCCCCGGAGGCCAATCTCGAGAGGATGTTACGGATCGAGAGGAGTAGGAGAGGGAAGACAGTGGCCTGCGAGTTCAGCGGCTGCCGAACTGTCACTAAGGGTTCCCACTGCCTCGAAGGGGGCTCGAGGGAGAATTCCTTCAACAACAGGGATTTAATAACGGAACCAACCGGTGAGCGCGTTCCGCCCGAGAATTTTGAAGTAGTTGAACAGGGCGACACCGGTCAAGGGGGTAGAGTTGTCATCATAAGCCGTGGCGGGTTTCTTGACGTCGTCGGGGTCGAGGGACCAGAGGCGGTCGGCACTGATGGTGGGGCAGTAGAACTTGTTGTGGGGATGGTGGAAGTAGTGCATGCCAACCTTCCCGAAGTACCTAGGATGGCGGTCGTCATGGAGCACACGGTGGCGGTGCACGCCTCCGGTGTCATCGCGGCCTCCGGGGTACTTTCGATTCTTCCCGATGCAGGTCGTCGTCGCCGCTGTTGTCGCCGTCGCTGCCCCTTGAATTCTATCCCCCCCTTTTTTCCCTAGGGTTGGGGTTTCGGCAATGGAGCGGAACGAGACAGGGGGCGAAAGCCGAGGGATTTATCACACGCACTGGAAAATACTGCTGAGAAGGACGAAACTAGAAGGAGAAGTCGAGAGCTTGAAGTGGTCCTTAATGTGTTCCTTTCGAGTCTTGTAGTAATGTTCTTTTTTCTTCGGCCCTCAAGGTCTTGTAACGTACATCTTGTTAATCGAGAATGAGAAGGAGATTTTGTTACCTTGTCCGCAACTTGCACCAAATTGTCGCCTGCCGAACTTCTTTCATTCACTATTGTTATTGTTGTATTCCCCTCCTCTTTTCCTTTTCATCTTCTTTCTCTCTTCTTCCCCTTTTTCTCTTTTTTTTTTTTTTTGTCGACGTCGTCTGGAGGTTACTGGTCGTTGCCGCGTCGGCTCATTTTTTCGATCATCTTTCTTCTTCAGCCTTAAGGACTCTGTATTGCATATTTAGTAAATAATATGAGAAGCGAATTTTCTGCTACCTCTTTTACTCACGTGTTGAATTGTCATTTGCCGAGCTTCCTTCGGCTTTTGCCTTGTTCGATATCGATGCAATTCGGAGGTACCCGATCGCCGTCGCATTGACCCGTCCTTCTGTTTAGGGCCGCAGATTTGTTCGGGACCACTCGAGTTTGACGACTCCTTTCAGAGTCCGAGCTCGGAGATCTAAGCTTCTCGTCGTCCTGAGGAAGCCGTCTTATCCTTGGCCTGCGTTGAGAGCTCTTTTGGAGATCGGGAATTTTGATGAGAACCCCCATCCTCGCTGAGATGAGGTCCCCTATATTTTTAATGTAATTTATTTTCCATTTGTCGCTGATGTAGTTCGTTGCTTTCCTTTTTAACTCCTTCCCCTTTTTTTCTTTTCTCGAGTGAGGGTTTTCCCCTTGCTCTTAGTGGGGTCACGGGAGTGCGGAGGGGTTGCTGGGAAGGTTTCCTTTTTCTTATCCGATCTTGAATGACCAGACCTTAATTGGTGTCAGGACAAGATTCTTCCCCTATTTCTGACGTAATCGGTTTCAGCTCAGGTTAGGACGAGATCCTCCTCTTGTCTCTAACAGGGCTATGGGGGCACATATGGGCATTGCAGGGCCTCTCCCCCCCTCCGATCTAAGTGTAACCAGGCCTTCGATCTTGCTCATGTTAGGGCGAGGTTCTCCTCCTGTTCCTAACAGGGCCGTAGGGGCACATATGGACGTTGTAGGGCCTCTCCCCCCATCCGATCTAAGGGTAACCGGGCCTTCGACTTTGCTCAAGTTAGGGCGAGGTTCTCCTCCTATCCCTAACAGGGCTGTGGGGGCACATATGGGCGTTGCAGGGCCTCTCCCTCTATCCGGTCTAAGGGTAACCGGGCCTTCGACTTTGCTCAAGTTAGGGCGAGGTTCTCCTCCTGTCCCTAACAGGGCTGTGGGGGCACATATGGGCGTTGCAGGGCCTCTCCCCCCATCCGGTCTATGGGTAATCGGGCCTTCGACTTTGCTCAAGTTAGGGCGAGGTTCTCCTCCTATCCCTAACAGGGCTGTGGGGGCACATATGGGCATTGTAGGGCCTCTCCCCCCATCCGATCTAAGGGTAACCGAGCCTTCGACTTTGCTCAAGTTAGGGCAAGGTTCTCCTCCTGTCCCTAACAGGGCCGTGGGGGCACACATGGGCGTTGCAGGGCCTCTCCCCCCATCCGATCTAAGGAGAACCGGGCCTTCGATTGTGTCGAGATGAAGTTCTCCTCCTGCTCCCGACATGGTTTGTTTTGATTGTCCTGTCGATATAGGCTCGTGTCAAGAGAGAAGACATGTGGATATAAAACTTTTATTTAAAATAAAGTTACTGGTAATATATTCATAAGTTTTTCGAGCTCCATGATCGCGGGAGGTCTGCTCCTCCGAGCTCTTTGAGATAATAAGTTTCGGGCCGGACTACTTCCTTGACTTCGTATGGGCCTTCCCAATTTGGGGCAAGCTTCCCTCGATCCTGAGGTTGCGAGACAGTGGCTCGTCGAAGCACTAGGTCTCCTGCTCTAAAGACTTTATTTTTGACCCAGGAATTGTAATAGCGGGTGACTTTCTGTCTGTAGGCTACCATCCGAACTTGAGCTACCTCCCGTTTTTCTTCCAGCAAGTCGAGGTTGGCTTTAAGACCTTGCGAATTGTGATGTTCGTTGAATGCCACGACTCGTGCCGACGGGAGCTTGAGCTCAATTGGGATAACAGCCTCCGTTCCGAAGGCTAGAGCGAAGGGGTCTCCCCCATGGGCAGTCTTTGGGTAGTTCGGTATGCTCACAACACATGATAAAGTTCGTCTTCCCAAGTTTTCTTCATTTTTTCAAGCCTTGTCTTGATCCCTTGCAGCAGAGTTCTGTTAGTCACTTCAGCTTCGCCGTTCGCCCGAGGATAGGCTACCGATGTGAAGTTGTGGGAGATGTTTAGGTCTTCATAAAATTCGATGAATCTCGCTCCCGCAAATTGCCACCCATTATCAGTAATTAGGGTTCTCGGCAGGCCGAACCTGCAAATGATTGACTTCCAGACGAAGTCTTGCACTTTAGCTTCTGTGATTTTTGCCAGCGGTTCGGCTTCGACCCACTTGGTGAAATAGTCAATTGCTACCAGGGGGAACTTCCTCTGCCCCGATGCCACGAAAAAGGGTCCAAGGATATCCATCCCCCATTGTGCAAACGACCATGGGGCACTCAAGGGTGTAAGCTCAGCGGCGGGCTGTCGTCGGATGTTGGCATATCTATGACATCGGTCACACTTTCTGACGCATTCAATTGAGTCACGATACATCGTCGGCCAGTAATACCCTTGGTGGAGCAACTTATGGGATAAGGATCTAGCCCCCATATGGTTTCCGTAGATTCCTTCATGCACCTCCCACAAGGCGTAGTCAGCTTCCGAAGGCTGGAGATATTTTAAAAGGGGCAAAGAGTATGATCTCTTATACAACTTGTCCCCATAAAGGATATACCGGGAGGCTTGATTTCTGAGCTTCCGAGCTTCTTTTGCATCATGAGGGAGAACTCCGTCTCTGAGATATACCACCAGTGGGTCGATCCAACTGGGCTCATGGTCAATTTCCATCACGGGCCGCGATTCTTCCGTACTTGGGCACTTCAGAACTTCAAAGAGAACACCCTTGGGCAATTCAGCCGGAGCCAGCGTAGTCAGCTTGGAGAGAAGATCGGCCCTGATATTTTTCATCCTTGGAATCTGCCTGATGTTGAAGCTAGTAAAGGTGGGGACGAGCTCCTTTACCTTTTCAAGATACTTAGCCATGCTGTCCACCCATGTTTCATAGTTTTCACTGACTTGTCCCACTACCAATTGGGAGTCGCTGTGAATTTGGAGCCGATCTACTTCCAATTCTTTGGCGATCCTCAATCCTGCGATCAGAGCTTTGTATTCCGCTCCATTATTTATTGCAGGGAATTCGAAGCGCAGAGCGTACTCTGCGACGATTCCCTCCGGACTGATCAAGATCAGGCCCGCACCAGCGCCCGACATGTTGGAAGATCCGTCCACGTAGAGGGCCCAAAAGCAACCAGGGGGGTCTGCTTCTTCTTCGGGGGAGTTCGGTCGGGGCTCCAGGCCGTCAATTTCTGTAGCGAAAATTTAGTGCAGGAGCAAAATGATAATTTTAAAACTTTTTCAAAATTATTATTTTACAGCAGAATTATTAATTAATCATATTAATTAATACTAATTAACCCTACACTAGGATCTAAATATGATACAACAGCATGCATTTAAATTTGAAATTCAAAATTGAATCAGTAAACCTTTTACAGTACTGTATTCAGAACACATCACCTTTTGCGGGTAGTCGATCACCACAATCTGATCACCGTCGGGGGGCTCTGATCGTCACATCACAGCCACACAAATGTCTGGCCTCTGCGGATCGTCCACACGAAGCTCCCGTCTGATCAGCTCCTCACGAATGCTAGTTCGTGATTTCACCCTTTTGATGGCAGATGTTGATCGAACTCCTTCGATCAATGTGTGCCGACTCCTCGGATGCTCTGGATCACTTGCACGGTTGCTTGAGAGGCTGATGGATTTCTCTCTGAAATTTGGTGGACTCACGACACTCGTGGCACATCAATCTCACTTTCCAAACCCTAGGTTGAAACCCTAGGGTACACACTAGAAACCCTGCACTCAATTTTCTTACTTTTCTTTCTTTTTTTCTCGGAAGGTTTTGGACCTTCACCTTGCACACAAACTTTCCTCATGCCCCAAAGTTTTTCTTCTAAAATTTCTACGCACGTCCCACCTTTTTCCTCTTTTTAAAACAACGTCGAACGTGTCTTATCCGCGTGAGAGGATAAAGATAAGTGGTTGCACATTTGAATTCAAATCAAATTTGAATTCAAATGCAAAAACCAACTCATCCCTATCTACTTGTACGTGAGAAGAGAAGGGGCGTGAGTTGATTTGTGCATGGAGAGTTTACACGAGAAACATTTTCTCGTGTAAAATATGGGGTGCACAAGATAAGACCATGGCGCATGGATTAGTTGGTTGCTCATTCAAATTCAAACTTTCTTTTGAATTTGAATGGCCAACCAACTTATTTTTATCTAGATATTTGGTCCACAAGGGTGGGCATGGGATGGCTTCTGCGTGAAGAAAATTCATGAGAAGTTGCTTCTCGTGAATTTAAATATGCACAGAAGAAGTGAGGTGGCGCAGGGAGAAAAGTCAAGGTGGTTTGAACCTAATTGAGCCAACCTAATCTAAATAGGTTAAGGATAATTAGAATAAATTAAATCCAACTTAATTAGGCTTAATTAGGCTCAATAAAATCCTAATCAAATCAAAAATTAACTAAACCTAACCCCTGATCAAATCAGGGACTAAACCACCTTAGCGATTAGGTCAACATTTAACCTAATCGGATCAATCCAAACTGAATCCAATTCAATTGGACTTCATCCAAAAATAATTACTCAATCAAATTGAGTTAATTAGCGATCAAATTACTAATTAAACCTCTCATAAATATTGAGTCCAAATCCGATGTGCAATCAAGCATCAGAGACCATCGATATGAAACCCTGATCAAAGAGTTCAAATTTCAAATTCAAAATTTAAAATTCAAAATTTTGACCCCGATACCCAAAATATGTGGAACTCATGATCAGAGAATCCTAATTCTCAATCATAGAGTCCCAGACACATAAGACTCATAATCAGCCATCTGTCAGAAAGGAACCACTAATGTGTGTGACCCCGTAGGTTCGAACCTAAGTCGGTAGCACAGGAATCAATTCCTGTACTAATCGAAGTGACCATCTAGCAATGGTACCCGATGATCGGATAGGTCGAATAATCGCAATCGCAACATTCAGAACCTACGTGAATATGGTTACCGTATAATTCATCCCTTTTGACCCCTGTGTTTAGAACGACTCAGGGTTAAACTGTCAACCCTGATGATATCATCCGAATCGTGCTCAACTCAATTAGTCCTTTGACTCCTCACTAGGACTACCCTGGCCAAGGTTTTGCTAAATTGAAACATGACTGTACACAGCTTCTAAACTGGAGTGGTCAATCCCATCTTGACACACGCACCGACAAATCAAGTACTTGACTACACCCAGCAACCTTCCATCATTGAATTAAAAATTCAGGTAGTCCAGTGCCTAAGTGTAGTGAGTTGCTTGCAAGTCACCGTGGCGGTCTCAGGTCGGAGGGACATTCATACCCATATCCCATCGGAGCAAATCTTGATAGCAGAAATAGCTCCGGAGTTGGTCACGTTCAGTGCAGATGTACCATTACATCTCACCTGTATGCCATACCAGTGTCTCCACACTCTTTGGTTATGAGGACAACCAACCCATATGGCACACAACAACCTATGCTCGATAAACGTTGTCGTCCTTAGTAACAACGTATCATTTGGTCGCGAACATGTTTAAGGACTAAGCGACAAATCCTCCTTTGTCGAGTCTAAATAGTCCTAAGGACTTCACCACAACACAGAAGTTCATTAGAAGATGAAACATTTGTGATGAAAAAATACCAAAATAATTTTTATTTATTTATAATTCATGTACTAATACAAAAGGAGCACAACCGTCAACAGGCTGACGATTGGCTTTGGGACACTATTCCCAACAATCTTCCACTTGGCCTAAAGCCTATCGGTACAGTATCTAATACCCATCTTCGACTTGTAGTCGTTGAACTCCTTCACCGCAATGGCTTTAGTGAATGGTCGGCCAGGTTCTCCTTTCCGTCGATCTTCTGAAGGTCGACGTCACCTCGATCCACGATCTCCTGGATGAGATGGTAGCGGTGCAGAATATGCTTCGTCCGCTGGTGTGCCTTTGGTTCCTTCGCCTGAGCAATGGACCAACAAGGGAGGGTGCTACTCCGAGCTCGGTGATAAATTTTCTCAGCCACACCACTTCTTTGGCAGCATCTGATGCAGCAATATACTCTGCCTCGCATACTGAATTAGCCACAGTGTGCTGCTTGAAACTCTTCCAGCAGACAGCCCCACCATTAAGGATAAAAATAAATCCTGACACACTCTTGCTATCATCGCGATCAGACTGAAAACTAGAGTCTGTAAACCCTATAAGTCTCAAGTTCGATTCACCATATATAAGCCACTGGTCCTTAGTATTTCTTAAATACTTCATGATGGTTTTAACAACCTTCCAGTGATTCTCTCCTGGATCAGATTGGTATCTACTCACTACCCCTAGTGAGTATGCCACATCTGGTCATGTACATGTCATGGCGTACATGATAGATCCCACTGCCGAAGCATATGGAATACTACCCATACGCTCTCTCTCTTGAGGTATTGTCGGACAATCCCTCTTCGAGAGAGAAATTCCATGGCCTATCGGTAGATAGCCTTTCTTCGAATTTTCCATGCTGAACCTTTTCAGTATAGTATCAATGTACGTGGACTGGGATAAGCCAAGCAACTTTTTGGATCTATCCCTATAGATCCTCATCCCTAGGATGTAGGAAGCTTCTCCCAGATCCTTCATGGAGAACTGTGACGATAGCCAAATCTTTATTCCCTGTAATGCAGGGACATCATTCCCGATTAAGAGAATGTCATCCACATACAATACAAGAAATACTACTACTGGACCATTAGCCCACTTATAAATGCAGGGCTCTTCTCCGTTCTTAACGAAGCCATATGTTTTGATCGTTCTATCAAAACGTATATTCCAACTCCGAGATGCCTGCTTAAGTCCATAAGTGGACCTCTGTAGCTTGCACACCTTAGACTCATCTGTGGATGTGAACCCATCAGGTTGTATCATATACACCTCTTCGTCCAGCTCTCCGTTTAGGAAAGCTGTCTTCACATCCATCTGCTAGATTTTATAGTCTTGATGGGCAGCTATCGCAAGCATAATCCGAATGGATTTGAGCATTGCCACAGGAGAAAATGTCTCATCATAGTCTATACCATAACGTTGACGATATCCCTTGGCAACCAGACAGGCTTTATAGGTCTCCACCTTTCCGTCTGTGCCCCTCTTTCTTTTGAAGATCCACTTGCACCCTATGGGTTTTACTCCTTCGGGTGGGTCAACCAATGTCCACACATCGTTGACCTTCATGGACTCCATTTCGGATTTCATGGCCTCTAGCCATTTCTCAGAGTCAGGTCTCTGCATTGCATCCATGTAGGTGATCGGATCCTCATTATTTTCATCAAGTTCGACAGGATCACCATCCCGGACCAAGAAACCATAGTATCTGTCCGGTTGATGTGGTACTCTACCAGACCGCCTTAAGGGTGTATAATCAATGGGCTCTGGATCTGATCTAATCAAATCCGGTTCAGGTTCAGTAACATGTGTCGGTTTTTTCACCTGTCGAACTTCGTCAAGTTTGACCTTAGAGGCAACAGTTTTTTCACTAAGGAACTCCTTTTCTAAAAAAAAATTGCCTTAAGGCTGACAAACACCTTTTGCTCATCAGCAAGGTAGAAATAATACCCTTTGGTCTCTTTTGGGTACCCAATAAAATTACACTTGTCAGACCTAGGTCCAAGCTTGTCTGTAATTAAACGTTTAACATAAGCTGGACACCCGCAAATCCTAAGGTGCGAGAGTACTGGCTTACGTCCTATCCATATCTCATATGGCATTCTGGCTACAGACTTACTCGGAACTCTATTTAGAAGGTAACAAGCCGATTCGAGCGCATATCCCCAGAGGGAGATCGGCAGACCAGCAAACACCATCATGGATCGAACCATGTCTAACAGGGTCCAATTCCTCCTTTCAGACACACCATTATGCTGTGGTGTTCCAGGAGGAGTCCATTGAGAGAAAATCTCATTCTCCCCTAGATACGTCAGAAACTCATTGGAAAGGTATTCACCTCCTCGATCAGATCGAAGAGTTTTAATACACTTTTCAGTTTATTTTTCTACCTCATTTCGGAATAGTTTGAACATTTTAAATGATTCCGACTTATGCTTCATTAAATAGACATACCCATACCTAGATAGGTCGTCTGTGAAGGTTATGAAGTAGAAAAATTCACCTCTTGCACTTGAGCTCATGGGTCCACATACATCAGAATGTACCAGACCTAAGAGTTCACTGGCTCGCTCACCTTTTCCAGTAAAAGATGACTTGGTCATCTTCCCAAGAAGATAGGACTCACAGGTTGGAAGTGATTCACAATCACTAACTTCAAGAATTCCTTCTTGAGCCAACCTGTTTATCCTGTTCTTATTGATATGACCTAGCCTACAGTGCCAAAGGTAGACTTCTGACACATTATCTATTCTAGAGCGTTTACCGAAGTTTTGAATCACATTAACAGGCTGTGATAGTAAGTAAATTCTATTATTTAATTGTCCAACAAATATTGTAACACCATTCAAAATGATATTGCAAATATTTTTTTTTATTAAAAAATCATAACCGTACATGGCCAAAAAGCCTACAGAAATAATATTTAATAAAAAACTTAGACAATAGTGACATTCACTCAGAATTACATTACGAGAATTGATTACAAGATTCATGATTCCTAAAGCTAGAACTGAAACTTTGCTTCCATCTCCAACGTTCAGGAACCTCTCGCCTTCATCAAATCTCCTACTGACCTGCAGACCCTGCATCGAATTACAAATATGATAAGGGCTTCCGGTATCCAATACCCAGGCAGTAGTATCACAAATCAAAAAGTTGCAAGGAGTTATCATATAATTACCTTGCTTCTTCTTTGGCCTGTTCGGGTCCAGGGAGGCAATGTATTGAGGACAGTTCCTCTTCCAATGCCCTGCTTCTTGCAAAAGAAGCACTCCGCCTGGCTCTGGTCGTGCTTGTGCTTCTTGGTCTGACCCTGTGCTACTGTCCCAGCATGAGATTGCACCTTCTTATTTTTCTTCTTCTTGTTCTTCTTCCCCTTCCCAAAGAGTTGACGACGAGAAGAAGACCCTCCCACTACATTCACCGACTCCTTATGGAGTTGGTGATCCTTCTCAAAGTTCTGCAGCAACCCCAACAATCCGTGGTAGTTTACTGCAGGCTTTGTCATTCGAAAATGAGTAAGGAATGGGAGGAAGGACTTGGACAAGGAATTAAGGATCGCATCCTTACCGAGCTACTCGTGCAGAGGAAAGTCCAATTTGCTTAGGCGCTCAATCATCTCGATCATGTATAGTACATGATCAGTGACTGAGGCCCCATCCCTCATCTGAGTATTGAAAATGGCACAACAAGTTTTGTGCCTTTCAACATCGTCAGACGTGCCAAAGGAGTCGTTCAACATTTAAAGCATCTCCTGTGGCTGGGCGTTCTCAAATCTTCGACTGAACTCGTCCTTCATTGCTGCCAGCATAATACATCGAACGGTGGTGCGGTCATTGAGCCACTTCAAGTAAGTGTCTCGGATTGCCTTACTAGCATTCGGAGCTGGCTCCTCAGGTGCTGGATCCGTTACTACATAAAGGATCCGCTCATGCTCAAGGACGATTTTCAATTTTCGATACCAGCTATCGAAATTGGGTCCCATGAGTTTGTCATTATCTAATAATGACTGGAGCGACAGGATAGTGGCCATAGCTGCTTAAAAGAAAACGAGATCTCTATTAGTACATAAATTAATACTAAAGACTTGGGCTTTAGTCTAAAATTTTTTTCAATATTTTTACGAACTGGTAGCCTCATCCTCCAATTCGAAGAATTACTTTAATTCCTTAATGGGTACTAGAATCCACACAGACTACACACGAGCCCAACTTTGGTTGGTCAACCCATGTGCATCTATGGGTAGGTTCTTAACCAGTTATTTCTCTAAACAACTTCTAGTAATTGATTTTGCCCCAGAACCTAATCAGTAGGCTTTGGCCTCCACTGAAAAGATCTGGTTAGGTCCAACCATTAACATGACTTAATTTAGTGAATCGGACCAATAAATGATCAGACCCGACTTTGACCGGCCAACCTAACCACCATCAGAAAGACTCAATCAAATTATCATATTATGAATAATAATTCCATTAGCCAATGAGCACCAGGCCTTTGGGCCTCCAATGATCATTGAACTAATGGACTCATTATCATTCACTTAATGGGAGGCTATGACTTAGTTATCATTATAACTTAATCATTTTAGGGACCTAATAATTTTGAGGATTTTATTAAAGAATAGTAGAGAAGAAATCATCCAGCCAATTTCAATCCTCCCACTGACTTCACCAAGTCAGATTAAAAAAAGATTTAATTAAAGCTGGCATTAGGAGTACCTAAATCAGTCACACTGATTTACCTAATGATATGGGTGAGCTCTAATCACCAAGTGATCTAATCAAAATCTAACTTACCAGATTGGCCAGGTAAGTGAGATCAATGGTGGGGATTTGCCATTAACTCGTCAATGATCGAATCAATGCGAGTAGCTCCCGCTTAAGAACCACTGGTCAAAACTGCCGAACTTACCTTAGACACCAACCGGTTCATTAGTTTTAATTTTGATCAACTTAGTAAATAGGGCTCCACCACGTAGCCATGAATTAAGTCCATCTTGGTTTAGTTAAAGACATGGACCCATTCAACTACAACTATTGAAGTTGAGTCTAGAGTATCCTTGACCTAATCTAATTCAACTTTTGATTAGATTTGACCAATTACTCCATTTAGTCCATTTTTTAAGCTAACCTTAGGTCTAACCCAATTATGGACCTAATTCATCTAACCCATTGACCCACAAGTTTATGCAATTATCTTAGGTCTTAATTCATAATTCTAGACCTACTAGACAACACTTAATTCTTTTAATTAAGTACTTGGGCTGATGGGTCAGGGTTTGGCATTTCGAAAATAATTTTTAAATTTTGAAAGATTTTATTTTTGTTCACCAAATGTGTTGACTCATTTCACAAACGGATCAGCACAATTCATAAACAGCAATCCTATTGCTCATTTCATAACAGAAAATAACTCAAAATAAATCATAAATTTTTTTTTAGATCTAATCTAACACATTCATGATAAATTTTATAATTATGTCCTTTCGCTGCTTCATCGATATGGGATATAATTGCATCGGTACCCCTACCGTCATAGAAGACCCCATCGAATGGGAAGAGAGGGCCTTTAAATCCTACTTTTCTCCTATGACCGGACGGCCATGGCAACCAACCCAATTAGATTACTTGCTACTTAGATCAAGTATATCTAAATATACCAATTTCAAAATTTAAATTTTGAATTTTAAATTTCAAATTTTAAATTTCAAATTTTAAATTTCAAATTTGAGATTTCAATCAAATTTCGAATTTCGAATTTTCAATCTTTGAATTTTAAATTTTGAATTTTAAATTTTAAATTTTAAATTTTGAATTTTAAATTTTAAATTTGAGATTTCAACCAAATTTCAAATTTTGAATTTCAAATTTGAAACTTCTAACAAATTTCAAATTTCAAATTTCAAATTTTAAATTTTTTTTGAATTTCAAATTTTGAATTTTGAATTTCAAATTTAAACTTATAGATTATACCTTAATCTACGCATGCATATGTATATCATATTCTAGAACCATGCTCTGATGCCATTTGTAGCGAAAATTTAGTGCAGGGGCAAAATGGTAATTATAAAAATTTTTCAAAATTATTATTTTACAGTGGAATTATTAATTAATCTCATTAATTAATACTAATTAATCCTACACTATGATCTAAATATGATACAACAGCATGCATTTAAATTTGAAATTCAAATTTGAATCAGTAAACCTTTTACAGTACTGTATTCAGAATACATCACCTTTTGCGGGTAGTCGATCACCGCAATCTGATCACCGTCGGGGGGCTCTGATCGTTACATCACAGCCACACAAATATCTGACCTCTGCGGATCGTCCACACGAAGCTCCCGTCTGATCAGCTCCTCACGAATGCTAGTTCGTGATTTCACCCTTTTGATGGCAGATGTTGATCGAACTCCTTCGATCAATGTGTGCCGACTCCTCGGATGCTCTGGATCATTTGCATGATTGCTTGAGAGGCTGATGGATCTCTCTCTGAAATTTGGTGGACTCGCAACACTCGTGGCACACCAATCTCACTTCCCAAACCCTAGGTTGAAACCCTAGGGTACACAATAGAAACCCTGCACGCAATTTTCTTTCTTTTCTTTCTTTTTCTCTCGGAAGGTTTTGGACCTTCACCTTGCACACAAACTTTCCTCACACCCCAAAGTTTCTCTCCTAAAATTTCTATGCACGTCCCACCTTTTTCCTCTTTTTAAAACAACGTCGAACATGTCTTATCCGCGTGAGAGGATAAAGATAAGTGGTTGCACATTTGAATTCAAATCAAATTTGAATTCAAATGCAAAAACCAACTCATCCCTATCCACTTGTGCGTGAGAAGAGAAGGGGCATGAGTTGAATTGTGCATGGAGAGTTTACACGAGAAATATTTTCTCGTGTAAAATATGGGGCGCACAAGATAAGACCATGGCGCATGGATTAGTTGGTTGCTCATTCAAATTCAAACTTTCTTTTGAATTTGAATGGCCAACCAACTTATTTTTATCCAGATATTTGGCGCACAAGGGTGGGCGTGGGATGGCTTCTGTGTGAAGAAAATTCATGAGAAGTTGCTTCTCATGAATTTAAATATACACAGAAGAAGTGAGGTGGCGCAGGGAGAAAAGTCAAGGTGGTTTGAACCTAATTGAGCCAACCTAATCTAAATAGGTTAAGAACAATTAGAATAAATTAAATCCAACTTAATTAAGCTTAATTAGACTAAATAAAATTTTAATCAAATCAGGAATTAACTAAACCTAACCCCTGATCAAATCAGGGACTAAACCACCTTAGCGATTAGGTCAACATTTAACCTAATCGGATCAATCCAAACTGAATCCAATTCAATTGGACTTGATCCAAAAATAATTACTCAATCAAATTAAATTAATTAGTGATCAAATCACTAATTAAACCTCTCATAAATATTGAGTCCAAATCCGATGGACAATCAGGCATCAGAGACCATCGATATGAAACCCTAATCAAAGAGTTCAAATTTCAAATTCAAAATTCAAAATTCAAAATTTTGACCCCGGTACCCAAAATGTGTGGAACTCATGATCAGAGAATCCTAATTCTCAATCATAGAGTCCCAGACACATAAGACTCATAATCAGCCATCTGATCAAAAAGGAACCACTAATGTGTGTGACCCCTCAGGTTCGAACCTAAGCCGGTAGCACAGGAACCAATTCCTGTACTAATCGAAGTGACCATCTAGCAATGATACCGGATGACCGGATAGATCGAATAATCACAATCACAATATTCAGAACCTATGTGAATATGGTTACCGTATAATTCATCCCTTTTGACCCCTGTGTTTAGGACGACTCAAGGTTAAACTGTCAACCCTGATGATATCATCCGAATCATGCTCAACTCAATTAGTCCTGTAACTCCTCACTAGGACTACCCTGGCCAAGGTTTTGCTAAATTGAAACACGACTGTACACAGCTCCTAAACTGGAGTGGTCAATCCCATATTGACACACGCACCGACAAGTCAAGTACTTGACTACACCCAGCAGCCTTCCGTCATTGAATTAGAAATTCAGGTAGTCCAGTGCCTAAGTGCAGTGAGTTGCTTGCAAGTCACCGTGACGGTCTCAGGTCGGAGGGATATTTATACCCATATCCCATCGGAGTAAATCTTGACAGCAGAAATAGCTCCGGAGTTGGTCACGTTCAGTGCAGATGTACCATTACATCTCACCTGTATGCCATACCAGTGTCTCTACACTCTTTGGTTATGAGGACAACCAACTCATATGGCACACAACGACCTATGCTCGATAAACGTTGTCATCCTTGGTAACAACATGTCATTTGGTCGCGAACATATTTAAGGACTAAGCGACAAATCCTCTTTTGTCGAGTCTAAATAGTCCTAAGGACTTCACCACAACACAGGAGTTCATTAGAAGATGAAACATTTGTGATGAAAAAATACCAAAATAACTTTTATTTATTTATAATTCATGTACTAATACAAAAGGAGCACAACCGTCAACAGGCTGACGATTGGCTTTGGGACACTATTCCCAACAATTTCACCCTGTTCAGGTTCGGCCTCCTCCGAGATAGTGCACTCTACTATAAAATCTGTCAATATCTGGGCCTTCACTGCCGGTCGAGGTCGATAGTTGATGTCGAATTTTGTGAGCTCGATCGCCCATTTTGGTATCCTCCTGGAGGTATCTACCCGATGCAGAATCGCCTTGATCGGCTGGTCGGTGAGCAACGTTATGGTGAGCCCTTGAAAGTAGGGTCGGAGCCTCCGAGCGGCAATCAACAGGGCGTAAGTTAGTTTCTCTAATTTAGTATACCTAATTTCGGGGTCTCTCAATGCACGACTGATGTAGTAGATCGGTCGTTGAATTTTTGCTTCTTCCTTGACAAGAACTGCTGCGAGAGCCATAGGGGAGACCGTCAGGTACAAAAATAACTCCTCTCCAGGCTCGGGCTTCACCAACAATGGAGGTGAGCCGAGGTAGCTCCTTAGCTCTTCGAACGTCTGTTGGCACTCAGTGGTCCAACAGAAGTTCTTCGGCCGCTTGAGGGTTTGGAAGAAGGGTAAGCACCGTTCGGCCGACCTCGCAACGAAGCGATTTAGGGCTGCCACCCTCCCTGTAAGGCGCTGAACCTCTTTTATCGACTTCGGGGCGGCCATCTCCTGGATGGCACGAATTTTCTCTGGATTGGCTTCAATCCCACGCCCCGATTCCATGAAGCCTAGGAACTTCCCCGAGGTCACTCCGAAAGCACATTTAGTCGGGTTCAGCTTCATCTTATATTTTCGGAGGGCGCCGAAGGTCTCCTCGAGGTCAGCGACGTGGTTCATGAATGATTTGCTTTTCACGAGCATGTCGTCCACGTAGACCTCCATGTTGCGGCTGATCTGCTCCTTGAAGATTTTGTTCACCAGCTGCTGATAGGTCGCATCTGCATTTTTTAGGCCGAAAGGCATGACCTTGTAACAGTAAAGGCCACGGTTAGTAATGAAAGCAGTCTTTTCTTCATCTTCTGGCGCCATCCTGATTTGATTATAGCCGGAGAATGCATCCATAAAGGTGAGAAGCTCATGGCCCGAGGTTGCATCCACCAGTTGATCAATTCTGGGCAGAGGATAGCTGTCCTTTGGATAGACTTTATTCAGCTTTTTGAAGTCTATACACATCCTCCACTTGCCGTTTGCCTTTTTGACTAGGACAACGTTGGAAATCCAGTCAGGATAATTGACTTCTCTAATGAATCCGGCTTTCAGGAGATTGTCTACTTCCTCGGCTATCGCTTTCTGCCTCTCCAGTGCATGACCTCGAATTTTTTCTTTCATCGGTCGATGCTTTGGATCGACGGTCAGACGGTGTTCCATGACTTCTGCGTCAATCCCCGGCATGTCTATTGGAACCTAAGCGAAAACGTCCGCATTCTTTCGTAGGAAATCAATTAGCTGCGTCCACACCTCTTCCCCAAGGTTGGAGCCGATCTTTACCATATGCTCCGTATTCCCATTGTTCAAAGGGATCGAAACCAGATCTTCGATTGGGCCGCCCCTTTCCTCAGCGAGATCGTCGCGGGCGTCCAATCCATCAACCGGACAGAGGTCAGATTGGTCACTTCTTTGCAAGGCTATGTTGTAGCAGTGTCTGGCCAGGGCTTGGTCTCCCTTGACTTCTCCGACCCCCTGGTTTGTAGAGAATTTCAATTTCAAATGGTAAGTTGACACCACGGCCCGGAGGGCGTTGAGGCCAGGTCGGCCGAGGATTGCGTTGTAGGCTGACGGCGCCTTCACCACCAGAAAATTCACCAAAGCCCTGGATTATCTTGGATATCGACCCGCAGCTATAGTCAAAGTTATTACCCCCTCCACCGGGATAGCATCACCGGTAAACCCTACCAGAGGGGAGCTAATCGGCCCCAAATGGCCGTCAAGGACGAACATTTTTGAGAAGGCATCGTAGAACAATATATCGGCTGAACTTTCATTGTCGACAAGAATGCGGCGGACATCGTAATTAGCTATATTTAAAGAAACTACAACGGCGTCGTTATGAGAAAATTGAACTCTCCGAGCATCTTCTTCAGTAAAGGTTATGGATTCCTCAATCCTTTATCGCTTGGGAGGTCCGACCAATACACCGGTTGTTCCCTGTCGGGATTCTCCCGAGATGGTGTTGGCAAAATCCGTCGGAAGCCGATCATCTAACCGCTCCATGCCGACTGCTGTTGCCGGAGGAGGAGGAGCCTGGGAGATCGGAGACGGGGTCGGGGCTTGTGGAGCTCATCGAGATCTGGCCGTGGAGGTCGTTGACCGCCTGGAGGATGCCCTTCGGGGAGGCATCAGGTGGAGGCCAGGTAGGAAACTAGAGGAGAGGATATCAGGGAACATGATCGGAGGCGGTCTCGTTGAGCACTCCTTTAAGAACAAGGGTACTATGAAGACACGCCGCCCTTCCTCTGGCGCCAATCCTGTTGGTGCAAAAATCCACCTGCGTCGGAGAAGCTGGAGTCGAGGGAGTCGCGGTCGCCGTCGGGACCTGCAAAGGAAGTCTAAACCAGAGTTGGAGGTGCTCCAGCAAGACCCTCCGACACTCAAGTCAGTTCTCTACCTCAACAAGAATGGAGTGCTCGAACCAAAATTTTAGCAGAGTTTTGAGATAGAAATTAGAGCTTAGAGAATAACGTATCTGGGACCCCCCTTTTTATAGGTGGAGGGGGCAACGGATTGATAGCGACGTTTGTAACTGCCTGGTAGTGGGCTGCTCAAGGTCAAGAGGAGTTTGTTATGGAGAGTAAATGGGTGGGGTCATGGCTATCACCGTTACCCGCCATATGGAGCTTGTTACGGAGAGTGGAGTGGCGTCCGTTGTCATGACTTGCCAGAGTGGTGGAGCCACGCATAATTCATCACAGAAAGTGGAGCAGAATCATGGCTATTACAGTGGCCTACCGCGTGGGGCCGATTGCAGAGAGTGATGGAGCCACGCAGAATCCATCGCAGGAGGTGGAGCAGAGTCGTGGCCATTACTGTGGCCTGTCGCGTGGAGCCAGTTGCGGAGAGTGGTGGAGCCGCGCAGAATCCATCGCAGGAGGTGGAGCAGAGTCGTGGCCATTACTGTGGCCTGTTGGGGGGAGTGGAGGAGCCACGCAGAATCCATCGCAAGAGGTGGAGCAGAGTCGTGGCCATTACTATGGCCTGTCAGGGAGTCCAGGCCTGTCGGCCGAAGCTCGATCGAAGCGCCTGGCAGAGAGAGGTAGCTATCCATCTGAGAGGAGCTCGGATGTTGCTGGCGAGCCTTCTACCGTTGGATGCCTTGAGCGTTAACACTACAAGCGAGGGTCATTCGCTGTAGGAGCTCGGTCGGGGGGCTTTCCGCAGACGAAGCTCGGTCTTACGTAGAATTCAGTGGAGGGTCGACCGGTTAGTGGGTGTCGGATGGTGCTGAAGAAGTTCATCCGCTAGAGGGGTCCGGCTGCTGGAGTCCATGCGTCATAGGAGTCCGTCCAGGATCTGTTCGCTATAGGAGTTCGGTCGGAGTTCGATCTCCGTAAAAGCTCGGATGGGGATCATTTGTCGAGGGACTCGATCGAAGCCTGCCTGCAATAGAAATACAGAAGGAATTCATCCACAATGGAAGCTCAGGTGGGGGTTTACCGTGAAAATCCAGCGCGGACCGCTCGTAGTGAAAGTTTGAAGTAGATCGCTTGTAGCAGAAGCTTGGGGTAGATCGCTTGCGGTAGAAGTTCGAAGTCCGGCTCCTGTAGGAGTCCGGATGAGGCCTTTCTGCAGTTGGAGTTGGGGACGAAGTCCGACTTCCGTAGGAGTCCGAATGAAGTCTTCCTGCAGTTGGAGTCGGGGATGAAGTCCGGCTCCCGTAGGAGTCCGGATGAAGTCTTCCTGCAGTTGGAGTCGGAGATGAAGTCCGGCTCCCGTAGGAGTCCGAATGAAGTTTATCCGCAGTCGAAGTCGGGGATGAAGTCCATCCCCCGTAGGAGTCCGGATGAAGTCTACCTGCAGTCGGAGTCGGGGACGAAGTCCGGCTCCCGTAGGAGTCCGGATGAAGTCTACCAGCAATCGGAGTCGGAGACGAAGTCCGGCTCCCATAGGAGTCCGGATGAAGTCTTCCTGCAGTCGGAGTCAGGGACGAAGTCCGGCTCCCGTAGGAGTCCGGATGAAGTCTTCTTGCAGTCAGAGTCGGGGATGAAGTCCGGCTCCCATAGGAGTCTGGATGAAGTCTATCCGCAGTCGGAGTCGGGGAAGAAGTCCGGCTCCCGTAGGAGTCCGGATGAAGTCTACCCGCAGTCGGAGTCGGGGACGAAGTCCGACTCCCATAGGAGTCCGGATGAAGTCTACCAGCATTCAGAGTCGGGGACGAAGTCCGGCTCCCGTAGGAGTCCGGATGAAGTCTACCAGCAGTCGGAGTCGGGGACGAAGTCCGGCTCCCATAGGAGTCCGGATGAAGTCTACCCGCAGTCGGAGTCGGGGACGAAGTCCGGCTCCCGTAGGAGTCCGGATGAAGTCTTCCTGCAGTCGGAGTCAGGGATGAAGTCCGGCTCTCGTAGGAGTCCGGATGAAGTCTTCCTGCAGTCGGAGTCGGGGATGAAGTCCGGCTCCCGTAGGAGTCCGGATGAAGTCTATCCGCAGTCAGAGTCGGGGATGAAGTCTGGCTCCCGTAGGAGTCCGGATGAAGTCTACCCGCAGTCGGAGTCGGGGATGAAGTCCGGCTCCCGTAGAAGTCCAGATGAAGTCTACCTGCATTCAGAGTCGGGGACGAAGTCCGGCTCCCGTAGGAGTCCGGATGAAGTCTACCTACAGTCGAAGTCGGGGACGAAGTCCGGCTCCCGTAGGAGTCCGGATGAAGTCTACCAGCATTCGGAGTCGGGGACGAAGTCCGGCTCCCGTAGGAGTCTGGATGAAGTCTACCTGCATTCGGAGTCGGGGACAAAGTCTGGCTCCCGTAGGAGTCCGGATGAGTCCTAGCAGGTAGAAACTTGGGTGGAGTCCGTCCGTAAGTCCGTCCGTCGTGAAGAATTCGGTCGACGCTGGTGGGAGTTTATCCGTCGGCAGAACTTGAGAATGTCGAGGAGGCTCGACCGTCGGAGATATGTCGTCGAAGGTCGGACATCGGTAGAATCCCTGAGGGATCACTCCTGACACAAACTTCGACTGGGAGGGGATTTTATACCCAATAATATATATATATATATATATATATATATATATATATATATGTTGGGTGTAAAACCCTCCCAAGCCGAAGTTCGTGTCAGGAGTGACCCCTCGGGGATTCTACCGACGTCCGACCTATGGCTGCAAGAAGGCTTCGTCGGACTCCTACGGGAGCCGGACTTCGTCTCCGACTCCAACTACAAGAAGGCTTCGTTCGGACTCCTACGGGAACCGGACTTCGTCTCCGACTCCAACTGCAAGAAGGCTTCGTCCGGACTCCTACGGGATCCGGACTTCATCCCCGACTTCGGCTGCAGGAAGCCTTCGTCCGGACTCCTACGGGAGCCGGACATCGTCCTCGACTTCGGCTGCAGAAAGCCTTCGTCCGGACTCCTACGGGAGCCGGACTTCGTCCGGACTCCTACGGGAGCCGGACTTTGTCCCCGACTTCAATAGCAAGAAGGCTTCGTCCGGACTCCTACGGGAGCCGGACTTCGTCCCCGACTTCGGCTGCAAGAAGGCTTCATCCGGACTCCTACGGGAGCCGGACTTCATCCCCGACTTCGGCTGCAGGAAGCCTTCGTCCGGACTCCTACGGGAGCCGGACTTCATCCCCGACTTCAGCAGTAGGAAGACTTCGTCCAGACTCCTACGGGAGCCGGACTTCATCTCTGACTCCGACTGGAAGAAAGCTTCGTCCGGACTCCTACGGGAGTCAGACATTTCTCTCTGACTCCAACTACAAGAAGGCTTCGTCCGGACTCCTACGGGAGCCGGACTTCGTCTCCGACTCCAACTGCAAGAAGGCTTCGTCCGGACTCCTACGGGAGTCGGACTTTGTCTCTGACTCCAATTGCAAGAAGGCTTCGTCCGGACTCCAACGGGAGCCAAACTTCATCCCGGACTTCGACTGCAGGAAGCCTTCGTCCGGACTTCGTCCCCGACTTCAGCAGCAGAAAGACTTCGTCCGGACTCCTACGGGAGCCGGACTTCATCTCCGACTCCAACTGCAAGAAGACTTCGTCCGGACTCCTACGGGAGCCGAACTTCGTCCCCGACTTCAGTAGCCGGAAGACTTCGTCCGGACTCCTACGGGAGCTAGACTTCGTCTCCGACTCCAACTGCAAGAAGGCTTCGTCCGGACTCCTACGGAAGCCGGACTTTGTCCCCGACTCCAGCTGCAAGAAGCCTTCGTCCGGACTCCTTCGGAAATCAAATTTTGCCTACAGAGAGCCTCTGGCTGGGCTCCCACAGCAAATAGCCCTCGCCTATAGTACTAACGCTCAAGGCACCCGACGGTAAACGGTCCGCCAGCAACATCCGGGCTCCTTTCAGAGGGATAGCCACCTCTCTCCGCCAGGTGCGTCAACCGAGCTTCGGCCGACAAGCCTGGACTCCCTGGCTGGCCGCAGTAACGGCCGCGATTCTGCTCCACTTCCTGCAGCAGATTCCATGCGGCTCCATCACTCCCTAACTGGCTGCAATAATGGCCCCGATTCTGCTCCACCTCCTGCGACGGATGCTGCGCGGCTCCACCACTCCCTGGCGAGTCGCGACAATGGACGCCAGTCCACTCTCCGCAACTGATTCCACGTGGTGAGCCATGGTGACGGCCACGACTAGCCATGACTCCACCCCATTACTCTTCATGATAAATTCTTCCTGGCCCCGTGCGGCCCACTACTAGGCGGTTACAAACGTCGCTATCAATCTGTTGCTCCCTCTGCCTATAAAAAGGAGACCCCAGATACGTTATTCTCTAAGCTCTAATCTCTATCCCAAAATTCTGCTAAAATTTTCGTTCGAGCACTTCATTCTTGTTGAGGCAGAGAACTGACTTGAGCATCGGAGGGTCTTGTCGGAGCAATCCCACCTTTGGTTTAGACTTCTTTTGCAAGTCCCGACGGCGACCGTGACTCCTCTGACTCCAGCTTCTCCGGCGCGGGTGGATTTTTGCACCAACAGGATTGGCGCTAGAGGAAGGGCTGTGTCTTCACAGTACCCTTGTTCTTAAAGGAGCGCTCAACGGGACCATCTCCGGTCATCTTTTTCGGCGTCCTATCCTCCTTCCCCCACTAGATCTTCGCCCGATGCCTTCCCACGAAGCATCCACACGGCGACCCACAGCCTCCACGGCCAGATCTCAGGCTCCGGCCTCGCCTCCAGTTTCTCAGGCCCCACATCCTCAGGCAACGGCCACCAGCATGGAGCGGTCGGACAATCGGCCTCCGACAGATTTCGCCAACACCATCTCGGAAGAATCCCGGTGGGGAGCGACCGGCATATTGGCCGGACCTCCCAAGCGGCAAAAGATCGAGGAATCCATAACTTTCACCAAAGAAGATGCTCAGGGAGTTCAATTTTCTCATAACGATGCAGTTGTAGTTTTTTTGAATATAGCTAATTACGACGTCTGCCGCATTCTTGTCGACAATGAAAGTTCGGCTGACATTTTGTTGTACGACGCCTTCTCAAGAATGTCCATCCTTGACGGCCATTTGGGGCCGATTAGCTCCCCTCTAGTAGGGTTTACCGGCGATGCTGTCCCGGTGGAGGGAGTGATAACTTTGACTGTAGCTGCGGGTCGATATCCAAGACAATCCAGGGCTCAGTGAATTTTTTAGTGGTGAAGGCACCGTCAGCCTACAATACGATCCTCGACCGACCTGGCCTCAACGCTCTCCGGGCCGTCGTGTCAACCCACTATTTGAAGTTGAAATTTCCTACCAACCAGGGGATCGAAGAGGTCAGGGGAGACCAAGTCCTGGCCAGACACTGCTACAACATAGCCTTGCAAAGGAGTGACCAATTCGATCCCTGCCCAGTTGATGGGCTGGACGCCCGCGACGACCTCGCTGAGGAGAGTGGTGGCCCAATCGAAGATCTGGTTCCGATCCCTTTGAACGACGGGAATGCGGAGCATGTGGTGAAGATCGGCTCTAACCTGGGGGAAGAGGTGCGGACGCATCTCATCGATTTTCTACGAAAGAATGCGGATATTTTCGCTTGGGTTCCAGCAGACATGCCGGGGATTGACACGGAAGTCATGGAGCACCACCTGGCCGTCGATCCCAAGCATCGACCGACGAAAGAGAAAATCCGAGGTCATGCACCAGAGAGGCAGAAAGCGATAGCCGAGGAAGTGGACAAACTCCTGAAAGCCGGATTCATTAGAGAAGTCGATTATCCTGACTGAATTTTCAACATTGTCCTAGTAAAAAAGGCAAACGATAAGTGGAGGATGTGCATAGACTTTGAAAAGCTGAATAAAGTCTGCCCAAAGGATAGCTACCCTCTGCCCAGAATTGATCAACTGGTGGATGCGACCTCAGGCCATGAGCTTCTCACCTTTATGGATGCATTCTCCGGCTATAATCAAATCAGGATAGCGCCGGAAGATAAAGAAAAGACTGTTTTCATTACTAACCGTGGCCTTTACTGTTACAGGGTCATGCCTTTCGACCTCAAAAATACAGGCGCAACCTACCAACGGCTAGTGAACAAAATCTTCACGGAGCAGATCGGCCACAATATGGAGGTCTACGTGGACGACATGCTCGTGAAAAGCAAATCTTTCATGAACCACGTCGCCGACCTTGAGGAGACCTTCGCCGCCCTCCAGAAATATAAGATGAAGCTGAACCCGACTAAATGTGCTTTCAGAGTGACCTCAGGAAAGTTCCTGGGCTTCATGGTATCGGGGCGCGGAATTGAAGCCAATCCAGAGAAAATTCGCACCATCCAGGAGATGGCCGCCCCGAAGTCGATAAAGGAGGTTCAGCGACTTACAGGGAGGGTAGCAGCCCTGAATCACTTCGTTGCGAGGTCGGCCGAACGGTGCCTACCCTTCTTCCAAACCCTCAAGCGGTCGAAGAACTTCTGCTGGACCCCTGAGTGCCAACAGGCATTTGAAGAGCTAAAGAGCTACCTCGGCTCCCCTCCATTGTTGGCTAAGCCCGAGTCTGGAGAGAAACTATTTTTGTACCTGGCGGTCTCCCCCATGGCTCTCGCGGCAGTCCTTGTCAAGGAAGAAGAAAAAGTCCAGCGACCGATCTACTACGTCAGTCGCACGTTGAGAGATGCCAAAATCAGGTATACTAAATTAGAGAAACTAACTTACGCCCTGTTGATTGCATCCCAGAGGCTCCGACCCTACTTTCAAGGGCACACCGTAACGTTACTCACCGACCAGCCGATCAAGGCTATTCTACACCGGACAGATGCCTCCGAGAGGATGGCGAAATGGGCGATCGAGCTCACCGAATTCGACATCAACTATCGACCCAAACCGACGGTAAAAGCCCAGATATTAGCAGATTTTATAGTAGAGTGCACAATCTCAGAGGAGGCCGAACCGGAACAGGGTGAAATGGACGACCTCGAGCCCCGACCGAACTCCCCTGAAGAAGAAGCCAACCTCCCTGGTTGCTTTTGGGCCCTCTACGTGGATGGATCTTCCAACATGTCGGGCGCAGGCGCGGGCGTAATCTTGATCAGTCCAGAGGGGATCATCGTGGAGTATGCTCTGTGCTTCGAGTTCTCCGCAACAAATAATGGAGCTGAATATGAAGCTTTGATAGCAGGGTTGAGGATCGCCAAAGAATTGGGAGTAGATCAGCTCCAAGTTCACAGCGACTTCCAATTGGTAATGGGACAAGTCAACGGAAACTACGAAGCATGGGAGGACAGCATGGCTAAGTATCTTGAAAAGGTAAAGGAGCTCGTCTCCGCCTTCAGTAGCTTCAACATCAGGCAGATTCCAAGGATGAAAAATATCAGGGCCGATCTTCTCTCCAAGCTGGCTACGCTGGCTCCGACTGAATTGCCCAAGGGTGTTCTCTTTGAAGTTCTGAAGTGTCCAAGTACGGAAGAATCATGGCCCGTGATGGAAATTGATAACGAGCCCAGTTGGATCGACCCACTAATGGCATATCTCAGGGATGGAGTTCTCCCTCACGATGCAAAAGAAGCTCAGAAGCTCAAAAATCAAGCCTCCCGATACATCCTTTACGAGGACAAGTTGTACAAGAGATCATACTCTTTGCCCCTTCTAAAATGCCTCCGACCTTCGGAAGCTGAATACGCCTTGTAGGAGGTCCATGAAGGAATCTGCGGAAGCCATCTGGGGGCCAGATCTTTATCCCACAAGTTGCTCCACCAAGGATATTACTGGCCGACAATGCATCATGACTCGATTAAATACGTCAAAAAATGTGACCAATGTCAGAGATATGCCAACATCCAGAGACAACCCGCCACCGAGCTCACGCCCTTGAGTGCCCCATGGCCTTTTGCGCAATGGGGAATGGATATCCTTGGACCCTTTCCCGTGGCGTCGGGATAGAGGAAGTTCCTCCTAGTAGCGATTGACTACTTCACCAAGTGGGTCGAAGCCGAACCACTGGCGAAAATCACAGAAACTAAAGTGCAAGATTTCGTCTGTAAGTCAATCGTTTACAGGTTCGGCCTGTCAAGGACCCTAATCACTGATAATGGGCGGCAATTTGCGGGAGCGAGATTCGTCGAGTTCTATGAAGACCTAAACATCTCCCACAACTTCACATCAGTAGCCCACACTCAGGCGAACGGCGAAGCTGAAGTGACCAACAGAACTCTGCTGCAAGGGATCAAGACAAGGCTCGAAAAGGCGAAGGAAACTCGGGCAGATGAACTTTATCATGTGCTGTGGGCGTTCCGAACTACCCAAAGACTACCCACGGGGGAGACCCCCTTTACTCTAGCCTTCAGAACGGAGGCTGTTATCCCAATTGAGCTTGAACTCCCATCGGCACGAGTCGTGGCATTCAACGAGCATCACAATTCGTAAGGTCTCAAAGCCAACCTCGACTTACTGGAAGAAAAGCGAGAGGTAGCTCAAGTTCGGATGACAGCCTACAGACAGAAAGTCACCCGCTATTACAATTCCAGGGTCAAGAATAAAGTCTTTAGAGCAGGAGATCTAGTGCTCCGACAAGCCGCTGTCTCGCAACCTCAGGATCGAGGGAAGCTAGCCCCAAATTGGGAAGGCTCGTACGAAGTCAAAGAAGTAGTCCGGTCCGAAACTTATTACCTCAAGGAGCTCGGAGGAACAGACCTCTCGCGACCATGGAGCTCGAAAAACTTACGAATGTATTATCGATAACTTTATTTTAAATAAAAGTTTCATATCTACATGTCTCCTCTCTTGGCACGAGCCTATATCGACAGGACAGTCAAAACAAACCATGCCGGGAGCAGGAGGAGAACTTCGTCTCAGTCGAAGGCCCGGTTCTCCTTAGACCGGATGGGAGGAGAGACCCTGCAACGCCCATATGTGCCCCCACGGCCATGTTAGGGACAGGAGGAGAACCTCGCCCTAACATGAGCAAAGTCGAAGGCCCGGTTCCTCTTAGACCGGATGGGGGAGAGGCCAAACAGCGCCCACATGCGCCCCCACAGTCATGTTAGGGACAGGAGGAGAACCTCGCCCTAACATGAGCAAAGTCGAAGGCCCGGTTCCTCTTAGACCGGATGGAGAGAGAGGCCAAACAGCGCCCACATGCGCCCCCACGATCATGTTAGGGACAGGAGGAGAACCTCGCCCTAACATGAGCAAAGTCGAAGGCCCGGTTCTCCTTAGACCGGATGGGGGAAGAGGCCCTGCAACGCCCACATGTGCCCCCACAGCCATGTTAGGGACAGGAGGAGAACCTCGCCCTAACATGAGCAAAGTCGAAGGCCCGGTTATATTCAGACTGGACCGGGGGAGAGGCCCCGCGGCGCCCATATGCGCCCCCATAGCCCTGTTAGCGATAAGAGGAGGACTCGTCCTAACTTGAGCTGAAATCGACTATGTCAGAAATAGGGGAAGAACCCCGTCCTAACGCCAGTCGAGATCTGGTCGCTTAAGACCAGATAGGAATAAGGGGACCTTCCCAGCGGCCCCTTCACGCTCCCACGACCCCACCAAGAGCAGAGGGAAAACCCTCACTCGGAAAAAGAAAAGGAAAAAGGGGAGGGGAGTTAAGAAGGAAAGCGATGGACTGCATCAGCGACGGATGGGAAACAAATTACATCAAAGATGCAAGGAACATCATCTCAGCAAGGATCGGAGTTCTTATCAAAATACCTGACCTTCACGAAAGCCCTCAACGCAAGCCCGAGATGGGACGACTTCCTCAGGATGACGAGAAACTCGGACCTCCGAGCTCGAGCTCTGAAAGAGGGCATCAAACCCAAGCGGCCCCAGGCAAATCTGCGGCCATGGATGAAAGGGTGGGCCAATACGATGGCAATCGGGTACCTCCGAACAGGGTCGACTTCAAGCAAGGCAAAAATCGAAAGAAGCTCGGCAAGCAACAATCCAACACATGAGTAAAAGAGGTAGTGAAAAATTTTCTTCTCATGTTATTTATTAAACATGCATTACAGAGCCATTAAGGTTGAAGAAAAAGGATGACTGAAAAAGCAGGCCGACGCAACGACCAGCGACCTCCGGACGACCTCAAAAAAAAAAAGAGAGAGAAAAAGAAAAAGAAGGGAATACAACAATAGCAATGGTAAGTGAAAGAAGTTCGGCAGGCAGCAACTCGACGCAAAGTGCGGACGAAGTAACAAAATCTCCTTCTCATTCTTGATTAACAAAGGTGTAAGTTACAAGGCCCTGGGAGCTGAGAAAAAAAAATAAACATTACTACAAGGCCCAAAAGTAACACGTTGGAGACCACTTCAAGCTTCCAACTTCTCCTTCCGGTTCCGTTCGTCTCGACAGCATTTTCCAGTGCGTGTGATAAATCCTTCAGCTCTCACCTCCCACCTCGTTCCGCTCCATCGTCGAAACCCCAGCCCTAGGGGGAAAAGGATGGGATAGAATTCAGGGGGCAGCGAAGGCAATGGCAGCGGCGACGACGACCTGCATCAAGAAGAACCGGAGGTACTCCGGAGGCCGCGATGGCACCAGAGGCATGCACCACCACCGTGTGCTCCACGACAACCATCATCCTAGGTACTTCGGCAAGGTCGGCATGCGCTACTTCCACCGTCCCCGCAACAAGTTCTACTGCCCCACCGTCGGCGCCGACCGCTTCTAGTCCCTCGGCCCCGACGACGTCAAGAATCCCACCACAGCTTCTAACGTCAACTCTTCCCCCTTGACCGGTGCCACCCCGTTCAGCTACTCCAAAATTCTCGGACGGAACGCGCTCACCGGTTGTCTCCGTTATTAAATCCTTGTTGTTGAAGGAATTCTCCCTCGAGCCCCCTTTGAGGCGACGGGAACCCTCAGTGACAGTTTGACAGTCGAAGAACTCGCAGGCCGCTGTTTTCCTCCTCACACTCCTCTCAGTCCGTGGCATCCTCTCGAGGTTGGCCTCGGGGGTGGGAGCCCCGGTGGGAGAACTCCTCGGAGAGGCTCGGAGGACTGAAGATGGCGGGGAGCCGGTGGGGATGGTGAAGACTAGTGCGAAGGGCGCTCGGAGTCGAAAAGGACACCGATGGAGTGGCTGAGTGGCTAAACTCTCAGGCGGAAGAAAGGTGTCGACCCTCAGGCGAAGTGAAGCCCTTGGAGGAAAGGCGGGGGCTTAAATAAGCGACGGGACCTGGCGCAGTTATGGTGGCGGACATCCCTAAGCCCACTAGCACCCGCCACATGTCCCACTTACCGTGACGTAGGGCTGGCTGCCGGCGGAATCATTATGGCATGGCGCTTAGGATTACGCCCTGGTGGGAGTTCCGAAAGGACTCTTCAGATCGCCCTAATCAGAAAAAGGCTCCAGCACGCGTGCATTAAATGCCAAGATTCCCGAGGGCGGTCGTGTGCAGAATTCAAGGAAACGACTTCGGCTGTGAAAATTTTCTGTACTTCCTTCGATCGAAACTCGAACTCGAAAGTAGGGGGACTGGTGTTGGATGTAAACCCCCCAACCGAAGTTCGTGTCAGGAGTGACCCCTCGGGGATTCTACCGGCGTCCGACCTACGGCTGCAAGAAGGCTTCGTCCGGACTCCTACAGGAGCCGGACTTCGTCTCCAACTCCAACTGCAAGAAGGCTTCGTCCGGACTCCTACGGGAGCCGGACTTCATCTCCGACTCCAACTGCAAGAAGGCTTCGTCCGGACTCCTAAGGGAGCCGAACTTCATCCCCGACTTCGGCTGCATGAAGCCTTCGTCCGGACTCCTACGGGAGCCGGACTTCGTCCCCGACTTCAGCAGCAAGAAGGCTTCATCCGGACTCCTACGAGAGCCGGACTTCGTCCCCGACTTCGGCTGCAAGAAGGCTTCGTCCGGACTTCTACGGGAGCCGGACTTCATCCCCGACTTCGGCTACAGGAAGCCTTCGTCCGGACTCCTACGGGAGCCGGACTTCGTCCCCGACTTCAGCAGCATGAAGACTTCGTCCGGATTCCTACGGGAGCCGGACTTCATCTCCGACTCCGACTGCAAGAAGGCTTCGTCCGGACTCCTACGGGAGCCGGACTTCATCTCTGACTCCAACTGCAAGAAGGCTTCGTCTGGACTCCTACGGGAGCCAGACTTCGTCTCCGACTCCAACTGCAAGAAGGCTTCGTCCGGACTCCTACGGGAGCCGGACTTCGTCCCCGACTTCGGCTGCAGGAAGCCTTCGTCCGGACTCCTACGGGAGCTGGACTTCATCCCCGACTTCAGCAGCAGGAAGACTTCGTCCGGACTCCTACGGGAGCCGGACTTCGTCTCCGACTCCAACTGCAAGAAGACTTCGTCCGGACTCCTACGGGAGCCGGACTTCGTCCCCGACTTCAGCAGTAGGAAGACTTCGTCCGAACTCCTACGGGAGCCGGACTTTGTCTCCGACTCCAACTGCAAGAAGGCTTCGTCCAGACTCCTACGGGAGCCGGACTTCGTCTCCGACTCCGGCTGCAGGAAGCCTTCGTCCAGACTCCTACGGAAACTGAATTTCGCCTACAGAGAGCCTCTGGGTGGGCTCCTACAGCAAATAGCCCTCGCCTATAGTACTAGCGCTCAAGGCACCCGACGGTAAACGGCCCGCCAGCAACATCCGAGCTCCTTTCAGAGGGATAGCCACCTCTCTCCACCAGGCTCGTCAACCGAGCTTCGACCGACAGGCCTGGACTCCCTGGCTGGCCGCAGTAACGGCTATGATTCTGCTCCACTTCCTGCAACAGATTCTGCGCGGCTCCATCACTCCCTGACTGGCCGTAATAATGGCCACGATTCTGCTCCACCTCCTGTGACGGATGCTGCGCGGCTCCACCACTCCCTGGCGAGTCGCGACAACGGATGCCATTCCACTCTCTGCAACTGATTCCACGTGGCGAGCCATGGTGACGGCCACGACTAGCCACGACTCCATCCCATTACTCTTCATGATAAATTCCTCCTGATCCCGTGCGGCCCACTACTAGGCGGTTACAAATGTCGCTATCAATCCGTTGCTCTCTCTGCCTATAAAAAAGGGATTCCAGATACGTTATTCTCTAAGTTCTAATCTCTATCCCAAAATTCTGCTAAAATTTTCGTTCGAGCACTCCATTCTTGTTGAGGAAGAGAACTGATTTGAACGTCGGAGAATTTTGCTGGAGCAATCCCACTTTCAATTTAAACTTCTTTTGTAGGTTCCGACGATGATCGTGATTTTTTTTATTTCAATTTGTTCGATGTAGATGGATTTTTATATCAATAATATATATATCATAAAATCAATGATTCCGATTCCTTCCCCCTAGTCACGGATTCACAAAAAATTTATCGGCCGTAATGTCATAAGTTACTGCTTTGGAATCGGGTCCCAAGGGTAGAAGCCACATGGAAATCACATGAGTGGGGTCATGCGTTCGACAAGTGGGCGGGGTCCACGTAATTGATAAGAGCGGGAGAGAGAGGGGAGGTACTCTTGTTTTACGCTGCCACTCGCAAGAAGTCGAGGGCCGAGGCTGATAGGGTGTGGGCCCCACGATCCTCCCTTACGTGACGGTTGGGCTAACGTAAAGCACAAAACGATAGCCTCGGCCTCCCGGCCTGTCACCTTTCGGGAAAACCAATGGTACCTACTCACGCCAACCACCGCAGGCCACTATTTTGGCTGGCCTTCCAATGAGCCATTAAAAAGGGACCTCATGAGATTTATCCCACCCCAGACTTCCAAAAGTTAATACAGTTGGACCTCGCTTTCGAAGGTGGGCCCCCCAGGTCTACTCCTATGTGGACGCATATGCCTGAATACCACCAGCCCAAGGTCAGAAGATGGAAAGGGATCGCATGACCCGGTAGGGCCCCAGTCATTTTCTCACCCACAGTGCCAATGCGATCATTCCAACCCAGACAACTAATGCTCCTCGATATGATGCGGGCAATGGCCTCCCCACCGTGGCATCCTTTGGACTTTGGCACCCCGAATAGGGGATGGGGGCCGGGAGGTGGGCCACCAACTGACACTTGCTCATGTGATGGGGCATGCGGCCCATGGTGGGCCCTGACATCATGGGTTCCCTGTCATCAATTTCAGATACTGTTTTCTTAATCTCAAAGGGGTTGGAACGGGAGGCTAATTAATCCATGACAGAAAGGCCTAACCACTCTTTTACTTTCCATTCCCGGTCTATATCCATGATAGGATTCTCTTATTTAGTTGCTGGGAAAGAAAGAAAGCGAAGGCCTCTTTGTGTGATTTAGGCGATATCGTAATCGTATTACTCACAAGCGAAGCGCGTCGCTACCGGTTGAAAAGGGAGGGTAACGTACTCTAATCTGCCCAAGTTGGCTGGTCGATGTCCTTCCACTTGAGTGCCTTGTTGCCTTTTCTTTCTTCTTTCCTTTTTTTTTCTTTCACAAAAAAAAAAAATAAAAAAGAAAAAAACCTTCTCTCCCTCCTTCGGATGCACAAATAGATTGCGCATCATCTCTTGGTAAAAGATCAGAACGAGTCTGTACCTTCCATTCTCGATGGACCTACAGCAATCATGGAATCAAAATAATACATTTTAAAAAGGATATCTCAAACCCAAGGCACCGACTTCCATACGAAGGAGGCTAATAAACCGCAAATCCGCCCTTTGAATTGAGATTGGTCATGACTTGTGGACTTCGGCTTTTTAATCCGACAAACTATATCAAATATATACGTAGAAACGTTAAGATTTCTGTGCTCGCCATTTAACTATTACGAGACCCGCGGTGGGGGTTGTAGCAAGCAGTCATCTCTATTCCTTCTTGAACCTGGTTAATTTAGAACTCATGAGCACACTCCATTGAATCGTATGGCCTTTAATTCAACAGGTCTACGGTGTATCAATAGCACAAGGTCGTCTATATAACTAGGTATTTATAACTCATGAGCACACTCCATTGAATCGTATGGCCTTTAATTCAATAGGTCTACGGTGTATCAATAGCACAAGGTCGTCTATATAACTAGGTGGTACTCCAGCTAAAAAGCAACAACCCCACTCATCCATGCAGTAGAACGTGCACATTCGCACGCGAAAATGCGCCTCGAGCTTTCTAGTCGTCTCAATTTACATGAACCAATGGTCATAGAACTAGAGAAATGGATGTCCCTCGGTAAAGGTGGCGGGGAGACTAGAGAGCCAAAAATATTCTCTATGTGAACAGTGCGTGATTAATGGACCAGCAAGTCTGCTTTCATCGAGTTTATCAAGCAAGTATTGCAAGATGCCAACATAAGCACCCAACAGTCTAGAAAACTAAGAATCTTCGAGCTTCGGAAAGCACCGAGAAATTGAAACGGTGCTGACGTCGTAAAATCCATCATATATGACCATTAGATACTTTTGATGTCTGTTTGGTCGAACCTTCAACATTTCTTCTGACCCAATTAAATGATATAGGGATAAATCGATCGATCTTCGTAAACCAATCAATCTCCAGCACAAACCGACCGACATCCAACTCTGACCCCACAAACAGACGATCTTGAAAGCGACTACCGACCGAACACTAACCAAGCAGATCGATACTACTTTCAACTGCCCAATCGAACACACCGCACCGATTCAAGATCGGTAAGCGGCCGATATTCGGGTATCACAGACAGCGGACTACTTCAACCATCGGTATTTCAGAGTTACTAATTGACGGACGACTCCCGACGCATAGTCGGCCGATTCACTCAACTTATCATAACCGTCCCAAATGGTTATCCCTCAAATATCGCAGCGTAATCGGTGGGAATTAATAACCCACTACGAGATTACAGCCCAATGACTCTACGCCACGAAATGTGGGACCATATCCGACGGTTATAACTATCTTCTCTATAAAATGGGGGTAAGCTAACTCTGGGCCAAAACTCTGCTACTGCTTACATTCAACTCCTATGCACCAACTTTCTTCTTTGACTTAGACATCGGAAGGTCTCCGTCGGACACAAATTCGATCTGCGTGGATGCTGTTTTGCAGGTGTTCGTTTTCGACGACAGGCGACGGAGAGTTGGTCGTAACAGATTAGCGCGCTAGGTAGGAAAAAAAATAACTCACAATGATGAAAATTATAGCTCAACGATCAACAGCAACCAGATCGGCGTGGCACTCTTCCCACTGGAAAGAGGCTCCTCCCCTGCCTCCGATAGCAAAGCCCAGTTCTCCACGACTCGTGGTCACCATGGATACCTAGATTGCTGTGATCGTACAGCAAATGAACGTTCTTACGGAGGTGGTCAGAAGCCTACAGCAACAGCAGACCCAGCCACCACAGCTACCGATGGAGCAATCGATGGCGCATTCGGTGTCATCCAGGCACAACCGCCGTCATCCACGACAATCTCTATCTCTTCCTCCAGAGCGGCCGTCTCGGTTCTCTCATCGGCTCGAAGACTACAAACATAAGTTTGAGGAAATCAACCGCCGACTTGCCCAACTACAGGTGGACGGTCAGAAATGTTCAAACGATTTTGATTTTCATATTGTCCAACCTCTCTCTCGACATGTCTTGGACGAACTGATCCCAACTCGGTTCAAGATGCCGCACGTGGAACCCTATGACAGTTTCACCGACCCAGTTGATCACCTTGAGAGCTACAAGGCTCTCATGACAATCCAAGGGGCAACCGACGTCCTTCTATACATCGGCTTCCCGGCCACACTTTGGAAAGCTGCTCGAGCTTGGTACTTCGGGCTTTGATCGAAAAGCATCTACTCTTTCGGGTAGCTAGAACATTCCTTCATAGCCCACTTCAGCACCAATCGGAGGCTGCCATGAACCTCGGATAGTCTCTTCTCGATCAAATAAGGAGAGACCGAAATATTTCGAGATTTTGTGATCTGATTCAATGCGGCCACACTTGAGGTCAGGGACCTCAATGAAAATATAGCCATATCGATCATGAAAAGAGATTTGAGGGGGTCTCGATTCACGTATTCACTGGACAAAACTCTCCCTCGGACGTATGCTGAACTCTTGCAGCGCGCGGACGAAGGAGCCTCTGACCGACGCCAAACCGAAAGCAAAGGCAGAAAAAGAAACAGAAGAAGAGTGGGGCTCCGACCGAATCAAGTAGGCCCCGGACTAGTAAATGAGCCTCATCCCAAAGACGGAGTCCAAAGCCGATGTATAATAGGTATGACTCCTATACCTCTCTTTTCTACTCCTTGTGCACAGATCCTCATGGAGATCGAAGGGGCGGAATATCTACGGCATCCTCCATCGATGAAAATGAGAAACTGTGATCGAAGGAATGATTGCCGGTTTCACCGTGACCATGGTCACGACATCGAACAATGTATCCAGCTAAGGAATGAAATAGAGGCCTTGATATGACGAAGCTACCTCGAGAAATATCGAAGAGATCCGTCGACTCAACCTCCAGCCGACTGAGGAAACTGTAAATAATCAGCCAACTGCGGGAGTCATCAATATGATCTCCGAACGACTGAACTGAGGGATAACTCCCAAAAAAGAGTTGGCGAAACGACAACAACTCAATATAATAACTTTTCGAGAAGAGAATGTTTAGGAAATTCAAACTCCTCGTGATGATGCTGTTGTTGTTTCGACAATTAGCTAATAAAAATATGACAGATGTTTTATTCTACTCGACTTCCTTTCGAATGCAATTACTCAGAGAATCAACTACTTTAGTGTCGACTATATTTCAGTCCTCTTGCAAAAACTGACGTCCCGACTGTGATTTTAAAGCGACAACAAGTATGCAGGCTTTTATTGTAAAAGCCAGAGGATTAACCATGTCGACACCAAATATACTTCAGTTTTTACTGTAAAAGTTAGAGGATCGACTATCCCGACACCGACTACATTTCGGTTCTTTTGCAGAACCGACTTATCGACCTCAACTGGAGGCCAGCACCGACAACATAGACTTTCTCTACAAAGGTCACGCTGCCCTCATAGTCGGCTCTCCATTGAAGCAGCTAGCTAATTTGCCGACTTAGTATCAACTAAGAAAGGCAAAATGCCAAGACGATCAAGGTCTGATTGAAACTATACCAACATGGCCATGATCAGTCAAGGGATATTTGGCTTGCCACTGGTTATCAAACAATACGACGTATAAACCCGATCAAGCTTCGAGTAATGGATATTCGACTTACCATTGTTATCCTAACTAAATACGTCGGAAACTACACGACCAGCAGATTCTACAAAATCTGTGAAATGGTCAGATCTATGATCTACATTCAGAGATTATCCTACAAACAGACATTGCAGACTCGACGATACAAAAGAGCATTTCAGAACAAAAGTACTTCTTTCATTATCCAAAAAGAAAGATTACAAAATTAGACCGAAGTCCGATTACATCTTTCTTTACAAAAAGAGAAATCAAAAATACCAACTAATCTTCGTCGCTGCCCTTCGTTCCACTGAAGAATCGATAAGCCAACCTTGAATTGGCTTCTCCGACAAACTCCACCTTCCAGCTCGAGGGACGATACGACTCAAGTTGAGCTGTGAAGATGGTTGACCGATCATATTGCTCGACCAACCACATCAACAGCTTGACCCACTCGTACGGAAACAGAGAGGGTCTCACCCTGTCGACAACCACACCCTCCTCGTATAAGAGCTAAAGGAGGGCTTCAGATTTTCGTCCACAGTCGAAGATGACCTTCATTGTGTAGCTGAGACAGGGATGCGGGATATACGGTAACGAGTCGTTGACCCCACCATCGGCACCAGGAGTGAAAAGCTGACGACGGCCCGAAGCACAATGCCGCTTCCAAAATCGACCAACAGTCGGACCTGAGAATGAAAGAACTTTCGGGCCCGACAGGGAGTCGTTGGCTGGAATCTCCGACTAACCACCCCCTGTAGGAATCTCGCCCATCGGAAGAACTGTCAAAGATTCAAAGAAGCTTAAAAAAATGATAAGAAATATTTTCACACAAGAGCAGCTCTCTGACAGAGCTCTCCCGCCAGAAGAAATAACAGCAAGGTAAATACCTGGCTGACAGTGGCTCTTTATATAGAGGAACGCCCAACGGCCTGGATGAAAGCAGCCAAATCGAGACAACGCCGGATGATGACACGTGGTAGCATCTGGACCCATCATCGCGACCCGACAGTTTGATGCGCCTGCTACAGATTAAACCACGTCATCTCCATCCGCGTGAACAGATCCGACACAATGACACCCCGATGCATGGCGAAAATCTATATGCCATAATTAAATCGCACGATGTTGGTTCGCCTTCTCGATATAACGCCTGACGTCGGCTCACCTTTCGCAAACGACACCTGACACCAGATCTTCTTGCTGATACGACAGCTTAAAAATAATAAAGTGGTTGATTGATCGTACTTCAAAGAATATGATGGCAGAATCGGGATTCGACATGACAGACAACAACTCTTTTCGTCCAAAGCAATTGATCACGTGGCGATACACGTGGCAACTCACTATTGGACTCAGGAGTGGGGGGGCAACTATTAGGATAAACCGACTGACTTCCATAAACCGACCAATCTCCAGCACAGACCGACCGACACTCGACTCTGGCTCTACAAACTGACGATCTTGAAAGCGACTACCGACCGAACACTGACCAAGCAGGCCGATACTATTTTCAACTGCCCAATCAAACACACCGCATCGATTCAAGATCGGTAAGTGACTGATATTCGGGTACCACAGACAGCGGACTACTTCAACCGTCGGTATTTCAGAGTGATTAATCGATGGACGACTCCCGACGCATAGTCGGCCGATTCACTCAACTTATTATAACCGTCCCGAACGGTTATCCCTCAAATATTGCGGCATAATCTGTGGGAATTAATAACCCACCACGAGATTATAGTCCAATGATTCTATGTCATGAAATGCGGGATCATATTTGATGGTTATAACTATCTTCTCTATAAAAAGGGGATAAGCCAATTCTGGATCAAAACTCTGCTACTGCTTACATTCAACTCCTGTTCATCAATTTTTCTCTCTAACTTAGGCATCGAAGGATCTTCGTCGGACACAAATTCGATCTGTATGGATGCTATTTTGCTGGTATTCGTTTTCGATGATAGACGATGGAAAGTTGATCGCAACAAATGATATAGCTAGCCAGCCACCATCTTAATCAAGGATGGCTAATGGACCATAAATCCTCCCTGTGAATTGATGTGAATTGAAATTGAGCCATGCCCAGTGGATCAAGGTATTTAATTCGAATGGTATTGTTTCTTTCAGAAGAAAGGGGAAAGAAAAAAAAGAAAGAGGGGAATAACACTCGTCTAAGACGTTGAAACCGAGATGCTTGCGTGAATTGGATATTTCGAGAAATTTTTCTTTGAGGAAGAATGTAATAGGAAGGCCGCCATCGGAGTTTGACTGCGAGACCTCTTCTCCCTCAAAAAAGAATGCTGGACCTCTTCAAGTAGAGAGACATGCCAACTAATTCCGACGAAGCTGATTGATAGAAATCATATCAAGTCTATACTATTTTTAACATAAAACTCTCGAATTCATTTAATCTTATTGTGTCCATCAAATAGTTAATAATTATAAGTAGATACAATCCATCCGATTTCTCGTGAGTTAGAAGAAATAACTAAAAGTGGTTGTGTGTCTAAGGCAACTACAGATCTTCCCCATGAATCACGAGTATATTGCTTCATAAGAAGACCAGGCAGGTGGATCAGCACGGCTGGCATTACCGAGGGACAGGGTTCATGAACCACCTATAGGACGTCAACAAAAAGCAATAATATTCTAGCAATAACCACCAGAAAGGCCCAACCTTGAAGGACTGGGACGAGGGTGAAGATGTTGTAAGACCCGTCAGAACATGGTCTTTGATAGCTCCGATGTCCATCCTGTCCAACACCCTATATTCATTCTCTTCTGACCCGATTCAATGCTCGGCCGTCCTCCATTGATCTAAACCCCCCGGGGCTTTGGACCACGTAATGTGGCGGACCCTAGCGAGCCACACATGGCCAACTTCAGATTACCCTTCTCGCTTCGTGTCGAAGCTCTTTGCCACTGCGTAATTGATTAGTTTTTCCCGTAAAACAATCCCTTTTGGAGCTATTCAGGCGCTTGGCATTCACCATCACATGCCAGATGAGGATTTGAGCCACAAGTGTAGAATAATGGGCGTGTGATTATAAAAGGATACGGAAACTCTCTGCATAAGAGACCATTTCCTGGAACTCGACCAAACCGTGACGCACGCCGTGAAGTCAAGACCCATAAGCCATGAAGCAGCCGTAGCTCCCCGTCCTCGTCTCCCAGTGCCACACCACTTATTTGTCCCTTCCCCCACCGCCCATGCTTTGCTTCGTTTACTCATCTTCTATCATGTTGGAACCAAGCTGATAGGAGCCGTTAGTAGTCCCAAAACTCACATATCAATCTAATTAAAACGCTAGTTCAAGAGATATCATATATATATATATATATATATATATATATATAAAGCAATACTATATAGAGAAATATTATTGTGTTGATAACTCAATTTCTCTAAACATTGTAGTGTTGCCAACTCAGATTACTACCTCGTGCTTATCATCTCCCTGCTCTGCTTGGACCTCCTCTCTCTCTCTGTGTGTGCTTGCCGCCACCTCCTATCGGTCTTCACCGGTCTCTTTCTTTGCCGAGCTCTCGCGGATGGCCACCTCCACTATCGCCTTCCTTCCTCACAGATCTCCGTCCACTTCCATCCACCTCAGGTGTTTTTCTTTCCATATGTTCAAAAAAGAGAAATAAAAAAAAAAAAAAAACTTATCAACACAAAACTCCAACCACCATTGTCGAAGCTTCTGTATTCAGCCGCTCCAAACCTCCCAACCAGGACTCCTCACTACCCCCCACACCCTCCGTGGTCCTACTCCGTCGCTGTCCCCTCCTGTTCTCTCCCCTGATCCTGACAAATCCGAGCCCCCACGGCTCCACACAAGCACCGGTAATCGCCCGTGCCCTCTATCCATGCTCATCCCTCAGCTGCTTTCCTTCCCCTCTATTTTTTTCTTCTCCAGTAGTATTTTCATTTTTTTTGCTTCGAACCTCACGGATGCCCACTTTCGCAACAGGTGAGATGGAGCCATGGAGCTTGAGATGGAGGAGGCGCGGGAGGTGCCCGGAGCCGAGAAGGAGAGAAGAAGGGGTTGGTGGCACTGGAGCCGAGGGAGGAGAGGGGAGGAGGATTGGTGGCACCAGAGCTGGATGCGGCGTAGATGGTGGGTGTGGCACAGACGGCTGTGGGGCGGGGTCGTGGTGAGGGTGATGCGAACGATCGCGATCTGGGCCTCACACGGTGGGGGCGGGGGGTGGGGGGGAGGTTGCGGGAGGAAGGGAAGGGAAGGAGGAAAAAGAAAAAAAATATATTTGGCAAGGAAAAGAAAAAAAGAAAAGAAAAAAAATATTATTATTTTATTGCTAATAATAATTAAAAATATTATTTTTTTACCTAGCTTTAGCAGGGTATTAAAAAAAGGGATGGTTGGCCGTATATGGTAAGGAGGATGATGGAGAGCATGGATTAGATAGGAGAGAAGAAGATGCATCTTGTGTTGTATCAGAAAATAACGAAAAAAATAGATTTAGCAGGATATTAAATAAAAAGATGGTGCAAATGGACAAATACGATGACATCCATATTTTATTTCACTGTATCATAATGAATGAGAAAAAAAAATAGAAAAAAATTATGGAGCAGATCGGCTGTAACCTCTCTAAGGGTCATTCCCAACATCTCGGACCTTCGGTACCATTTTATTTAAAAAAAAAATCAATTTTCATAATAATTTTAGTAATTATTCTATTAAAATTAATCATGTACTAATATTAGAAAATAAATTTTAAAAAAAATTTGCTATTTCGTAGGCTTATGTATATCTGCACGTCTGTAACGAGGAATTCTCTTTGGATATACTTTGTTATTTATTTTTTTTTCTTTTCTGAATGATTGTTTTGATAATTGGGGTTCTATTCTTTATATTGTGTTATCATCTGTGAAAATCGATGGAAAAATTTAGAGCGAGTATAATATATATTTTTTAAATATTAAAAATACTTCTTTTGATATGTTGTTGATGTTTAATTGATCCTCTTGTCTGATGTTGCATTACTATACAATTGAATATTTTTAAATTATTGTTTCAGAAATTTATTTTTTTAATTATTTAAGTAAAATCATGAGGCTATGTATTGTGCGTTGGAAACTCAAAGATTATTTGTTTATTAATATTTATAGTCTACTAAGAATATATATTAATTTTATTTAATAGATGTATAAATGTTTCCTCCTCATATATAATATGTGAAATTATTCTTTCTTATTTACTCTTGTTTCTTTTTGTACTACTGCAGAGGTTTGTATTTTCTTAATTTTATATTAATTAATTGTTTCATATTATTTTTCTATCAGTATAAGCACCAGTGGTGGAGCGTAAGAGAGATCAAAGGGGGCTACTGCCTCTTTAAAAAATTTTAAAATACTTATTACCTATATATTTATATATATGGTAATCTCTATCAATATTTTAATTTTACACACATTACGAATCCATCGATTTGAGAAAAAATCATATAATTAATTTATATATTATTTTTTTATTAAAAATAATAATTTTTTTAAATAAAAAATTAATGTTTATTTATTTTTTAATTCTTTATTTATTTTTCAATCTTTAATGTGGAAGGAATTATTGAGATTTTTATACGATCAAAATTATTTTGCTGATGACATAAAATACTTTTTTTATTTATTTTTATTTATATTAAAAATTAAATATTTATTAATATTTTTATTTTATTATTTATTATAAAATATTTTATTTAAAAAAATATTAGAAAATTATTATTTTATCCTTCCAACATTTGATTTCAGATTCCGTCGCTGGTAAGCACATCAATATTTTTAACTGTCAAATATTATATATTATAATTTTACAAATAATAATATTTAAATAATTAAAAATATGATAATAATATTTAAAAAAGTATTTTTGTACATTTAATTCCGCGTAACGTGTGGATCTTCGTTCCGTTAAATATAATTCTACGTTTATCCAAAATATTATGTATAATTCTACTTACAATAAGGACGGGTAGGTATTTAAAAAAATATTCATATATAACAAGGACAAGTAGATATTTAAAAGAATGAAGCAGAAGGGGGGGGGACTTTCTTTTGACGGTGACGGTGATAAAAGCCTGTGCGCCATGACACGGCAGCTCCAAACAACACTCCTCCCCATCATTCACCCGAAAGGCGCGTCTAAAGCTGACTAGCTTGTGCATGACCCAGGAAAATTGTAAGGGAAGAACATGCCAAAATGGTGACCTTTTGTGCTCGGCAACAGCAATTTCCAGATAGATAGATGCTCTCAGCGCGACAGAAACACAACACTTGCGTTGAATACTTTGTTTAAGAGATAAAAAGACGATACACTGTTTTACCAGGAACTATTTATAGCTTATATGTAGGTCATAAAGTTAGGCTGATTATTATTGTCGACAAGCATCTTTTCACACCACTGTGAGAGAAAGTACACGTACATCATGCAGTGCTCCTGTTTATGGTGAGGCACGGAAATGGAATAGGAGTGGGAAGGTGGCAGGGGCGAATGGGGTCAAGATACGGTATGATTTGCGTAAACAGTACGAATCTTAACGTTTTCGGGGAAAGGGATAGCATCGGAGATTTTTACAGCAGAGGGAGGAGAAAAAGAGAGAAGGAAAATAAAGGTCGATGGTGGTAGAGAAGAGGGGCAGCTTGTGCTGGCTTTTGGGTGGTCTCGTTTGACCCAACCCATCCATCACGGTGTCGGTCACCTCATATCATATCTTCTGGGCTCGTTCCGTCCCGGTCGCGGCGGTCTTCCCAAAAGCGGAGGTCGGGGCTTGACCGCCATGTCCTCAAGCGTGCCTCCACTCCGTTGGCGCATTCTGCCAACTGCCTGCCGCCCACACACACCTCTTCTGTTGGCACCACACTTTCAGCAGGAGGTAATTATTTACTTTTATTTACTGCAGCATAACAGCAGAGGAGAGGCAGCGGCAGCGGCGGCAGCAGCAGCAGCGGAGTGGATGGAAGATTATCAGCTCCCCAAGCGAGGGAGAGTAAAATAAAGATAGCAGGAGAAACTGACTCCCCAACAGTGGCAGCCTCTACAAGAGAACAGAAGAGAAGAGACATCTCTCTCTCTCTCTCCCCCCTCCAAAAAGCAATAGATCGAGGATAGCTAGTACGGAAACTTTCGGAAAGGAGCCCCATTCATCAGAGTCGTTTTGGGCCCACATTTGTGTATATACGCACACCCGAGTTACAAGGCATGCACTCACTCTGCTCCTAGCCTAGCACTTCTCTAGAGTGCAGAAGTAGGAGTGAGCGCATTGGCTTGACGAGGGAATTAAGGGCAGTTTTATAATAGGGGGAGGTGGAGCGGGGGACACTGTTGTCAGGGGCCGTTGGTCACAGGACCCGACACTAACAGCGCAGCGGCCTGTCCCTAGTCACATAGCAGTGCCGGTGAGTGGCACTGCTGAAACGTCCCTCATGAATCATAACAAAAGAATACGGAGAACAGTAGATAGAGGTAAACGCTGGCAGAGAAATTATCTACGGTGTGTGTGGCTGAAGTTGGGGAGGGCAGCGTCGACCCCCCACCAGTGCCCCTATTCCATTCTTAGCTTGCTCACGGGTCGCGGGACCCAAGATGGGTGTGGGGTGGGGGGCGGGCTGGTTTGGGAACGGTAAGTGGGTGGACCCACCAGCACGGCCTACGTCACCGCCGTGGCCGGTTCCGTAGTGGCCAAGGCACGAAGACGTGGAACGCCGGCCCTGCCCGGGCCGGCGGTGACGTGGATTGTTGCGTTTCCCAAGGCTGGCCTGTCCGGCCGCACGACTCTTTTAATTGCTCCCCCGTCTCTTCCCTGTATCTCCTCGCACCCACCACCCCCTACACGTCCCCCTCCCACCCCCGCAACCACGTACTTACTGCTCTTCTTTTTCTGAAACTCTAGTATTTCTTTTACTCACGCTCGTTAACGGCTAAAAAGATCGATGATAAACTTACATAAGTAACACCGATCGTTCGTTTTATTACCTTTCCTCTCGAACCATTGATTAAGTCTATCCGTCCCTAGATCTGTATAGCAAAATTTTGTCGAGTCACGTTATTTCCATTGAATACGTCAGATGCCTAAGAGGTCACGGATCGGTGAGCCCTCGGGTGGGGTTGTAAATGTGGTCCAGCGCTGCAGGGCATGGATGCTGTTGACAATACACAGGACTGGCAATCTGGAAGCATGGCGATGGCAAGATAAATGCCTTGCGGAAGGAAGCGATGATAGGAGGTCAAAAAATTTGACCAAAAATAGTTAATTTACATTGAGAGTAACGTAAAAAATCAGACACCGTGATTTTTTTTTTTCTAAGGGTAAACAGTCGCCGTTACTCTAAAATGAGCTGGAGGCGGATTGTAAAATAAAAAAAAAAAAAAAAAAAGGGTACCTGCGCTGCAATCACGCATCCCATACCGTTCTGTTTTTTTTTTTTTTTAAAGGGTAAACAGTCGCCGTTACTCTAAAATGAGCTGGAGGCGGATTGACAAAAAAAAAAAAAAAAAAAAAGGGTACCTGCGCTGCAATCACGCATCCGATACTGTTCTGACCTCTTCTGTCATCTCTCAGCCATCATCCATATATGTATGTATCGGACGGACATTATTCATTCACATAAATGGAAACCAACTGCAGCTATTTTCTTCTTAAAATATCTATTTTTCGAATCTGCCTCCCTTTGCAGGCATTTTAGGCTTTTACCGTTGCTTCGTCAGTAATTAGCAAGATCAGTAAAATATTAAACAAACGGGAAAGGAAAAGATAATAATTGATTTAAAGAAGAGGCCAATTCCAGTAAAGAAAGGAGGAGATACCCCGCCCGACCCCAGCTTTGGCGCACGTATCTGGCGTGCATTGTCCCGTTTTGTTTGACCGTCCCGCAGCCGCGCCTCCCCATTTATATATGGGCGGAGAGTGAATGCCCTCCATATAAAAAGGTGAGACCCATCCCCCCTTCTCGTTCTCGGCTATCCCTCCCATTAATTTATTAGTTTCCACGAGAAAACATGAAACAATTACCAGTCCATTCGCTTTCCAATCCCTGCCCTCTCCCCCCGGGCCCCAACCTGTTTGTTTCTTAATTCGCGCACCGCACCTGCCGTCATACGTGTCCATCACCCATCCCTATATAAATACGACCCCCCATCTCCTTCTCATGCCATTTCATCTTCCCCCTAATCCCCGCCCCCGGAAGTCTCAACCGACCGCTTTAGGACGACCCATCGAATGGGAGGAGCAGGAGCAATGGCTGTGCAAGCCCAGTATCCATCTAACGCCCTCTCCGCGAATTTCCGGGCCAGGTGAGACCCTGCCTGCCCCAATATTCGTTAGTTTTGGAGCGCTTCTCTTGCCTTTCCTTCCTGACAAGTCTTTCTTCTCCAGAACTCGGAACAATGTCCCCATGCTCCAAGATTGCAACCCCCATCTCCACCAACTCGGGAGTCTCCCCGGCACCTACAGCTATCTTGGTGAGCCACCCCGAGCCCGCGCTCCTTCTTGTTCCCCTTCTCCTCCGAGATCATGTGCTCATCGAACGGCTGTGATTGGATCAGCAGGGCAACGGCAAGGCTTTAATAACTGTACGGTGTTCAGCGATCCGACGAGCGAGCTAACGTGCAACGCCTCGGGTTCCCGGAAGCGGATCCGAGACGAGGAGCCCATGGCGCTGCCCCATCCCGACCCGGACCACAACACCGTCCCCGTCTTCGGATATCCAAGTCTAAATCTCGCCGCGCTTCCGTTGAAACCCGACGCCACTGTCGTAGCCACCACCGGCGCTCGGTTGTCGCACGAGCAGAGCCGCTTGCTCGACTCCGCGGGGACTTCTACCAGCGGGCGCCCCGCCGCCGCTTCGCCGCTCGCCGTGTCCCCTCTCGCCCAGGAACTCGCCTTCCATCTCTACCAGCAGAACGTTGAGATCGACGCCCTCGTCCGCCTCCAGGTACCGGATCCGATCCCTCTCCCCTGTGTCTCTGTTTTTGTTGATCGATTCGTGCTGTGTTCTAATTTCGTCTGATGTGATGTGATTACTAGAATGAGAGGCTTCGATCGGGATTGGAGGAGGTCCGGAAGAGATATTGCCGGGTGGTGCTGTCGGCGGTGGAGCAGCGTGTGGCGAAGCGACTGAGGGAAAAGGAGACGGAGCTGGAGGATGCGACCCGCCGGAATGTGGAGCTGGAGGAGAAAGTAAGGCAGATGAGCGCCGAGAACCAGATGTGGTTCAACGTCGCCAAGAACAACGAAGCCATTGTTAATAGTCTTCGGACGAGCCTGGAGCAGGTGCTCCTCCAGAACGACGCTTCCGCCGCCCCCGACCACGGCAATCAGGGCCGTGAGGGCTACGGGGACAGTGAGGGCGCGGCGGCTTTGTTCCCGGCCGATGACGCGCAGTCGTGTTGCTTCGAGGAGGATAGGAGGGAGGCAGAGGCGGCGGTGGCGCGGGAGAACGAGGAGCTCCGTTTGCGGAGGGTGTGCAAGGTGTGCAGGGACAAGGACGCGTGCGTTCTTCTGCTCCCCTGCCGGCACCTTTGCTTGTGCATGGTCTGCGCACCGAAGATCGCCACGTGTCCCATCTGCCACTCCATGAAGAACGCTTCCCTCCAAATCTTCACGTGCTGATCCCCCGGTCATCTTCTCCTCCATCTTCTGCTCGACCGTCCGATGAGTCTGGAATCGTCTGTGAAGTTTTTTTTTTTTACTTTTCCCTTTTTTTTTTTTTTTTGGCTTTGCGAACTCTCTTTTGGTAATGCTTTACGATGCACGCTGTATCGGAGCATTCCTGCTGCTACTGTAACGAAAACTTCTCGGTAAAGTTTTCTTTTTTCTTTTTTCTTATTGACAAAAAAAAAAAATTTCCTTCTTTCTTCAGCAGACGCCCGCTTATTTTTTCTCTTGGAGATCTAATATTGGTCATGAGAGTTTTAAGAGCTACACTTCATTCGGTGCGGAGTTTATCACCCGATGTATTGCTTATAGGCTTGTTGTACTTGAGGAAAATATAAAATGCCCAATTATTTTGTTCGAGGCGGTCAACTCGAGTGGGCAGTCCTCGCAGTGAGGTGGTTGCCAAGATATGTTCCGTGGATTAGTTATTGGCAAGTACGTACAAGGAAAATAAAACGGCACCCTTCAAATTTGTAGAACAGGGGCGGTACTCCTTCACTGCGTGTCTTGTCAAATCGTTGAAGAAACCGTTTTAATTTTACGCTTTGGAACGAAATGCATTATTATCATCATCGTAAATTTCAAAGTTTTATCATCGTGGATTTCAAACTGGTTCTTTGTAATCGTGCATCACATGTATGGTCACTATATTTTTGTATTTAAAAATAGCGCAAGGGAAAGAAATATCTAGTGGGAGATGGTGGAGATGGGGGATTTGGTGGGGCCCAGCACGGTTTGTCCTGGGAACGAGTAAAAGCAGGTAATGGGTGGGTGTCTCGTATATATGCTCCATTATTTATAATTAAACTAATTGCTTTGTTATACTTATTGGAATAGAGTAATGAACACTGAGCTGAGCTGGTAACAAAGGTGGAATGCCAGAACGGTAGCATCCTGTCTCGCCGATTAGCCGTTATTTAAATCTGGGAGCACTGACCATGGGTGGGAGCCATTTCGAGCGGTAGCTAGAGAGAGGAGGATGGGGTTTACTTTGTCATGATTGTTACGTTGCTCTGAGAGTGAGATTGGAATGCGTGCACTGTTTTCTGGCGTTGATGGCTTGGGCGGGACCGCACCTCGCCGCAGGACTCGGTCATCGCAACTCCCTGTCCAATGGCTGGCATCACCAACCCTCCCCCACCACCGACTCCTGCTTCCTACTTCCCGTTAATCTTATTTATTTTCGCTGTGGGCAGGGGGATTTGGTGGGGCGAGGAGCAGGGCAGGGAATGGTGGTGAAGAAAAAGAAAGGTTACATTGGATGGATGATGTGCTAAGATATCTGCCCGCCTCCGCCACCACCATCCCCCCCCCCCTTATCGTAAGTAACAAAGAAAACGACTCGCACCCTTTGACCATTGGATATTATAAGATTAAGATGAGATCTCTCGTCTAATTTACTCTTTTTTAAAGTGTGCATTATGAGGATTGAGATGCTACTGTGTAATCGTTGGAAAGCCATCAACTCGTTCCTTGCCTTCCCACGCAAATTGTATTATAGAGGGTACTCGATGTCATCCACCTCATTATCATCACGCCAACCTCACTCTGGTGCGCTTGGACCACTCAATTCAAAACTAATTTTATATGATGTATGCTCCTACTTGAGTGCACGAACCATCCTTTAGTTTGCAACTTTTTTTGGATTGGTTATAATTGCACCCCTTTTTGCGCTGCTCCCATGTGTCACATGGGATTAAATGCCTCGCAATGCGAGTAGGAACTAATTATCGTACCAAGTTCCCCAATTCTTTTTTTTTTTTTTTCTCGTTTTCTTTTAATATGGCAGCTACAAAGATTTTCGGTCTAAAAAATCGACCATGAAGCCTAAATCATTGAATCATTATCTTTTCTCAGACATCCAGGACTAAGGCCACCTTGTTTGATTATGGGCCGGCTTCAGGAAATGATCCAGGCAGATCCACCAAAGTATCTTACACTAACTATCTTGCAAGTTGGCTTCTTTCAATGCGGGAACGAATATAAATCCATGGATAGCGAAACACATTTAATTTTGTAACCGCTGCATTCGCCATGCTAGTTGCCATTCCATCTACCTAGCTATCTATCAATTGCTATTTCTTCCCCCACCCCCTCCCCCTCCCCCCCCACTCCCCAACCCAACAAAACAAAAATAAAATAAAATAAACATAATCATTGAAGATTATGTAAATGTAGCTTTAACTGCAATTGCAACCATAATCATGGACAGCAATGGCAAGGAGCGCAGGAGCTCCAGGGTCTTGAGAACAAGTAAACGTGATGTACAAACAGCACACCCCACGCCTCGTTTGTCCTGCCGGGCATTGCAAGCGACTTGACGATACATAAAGTTGATATGGGCTGAACAAAAGAAATGGGCAGCACCCTCTGCAGATGTTCCCATCTGCACTCGATCGGTACTTACTGTTACGACCCATGTGGTGTGCCGTGTGACATGATAGCTCTCAGCATGCTTTTGAAATATTGATGTGCTCTGCGTACCCTCCCACAAGTCGATGATACAGATGATTTCATGGCATACCAACTTATCTGTACAGGCCCCACGTACGCTGCAAGCCATGCTATAGCTAGTGGCCACACTTCACCGTGACGTACTTGTCCGCTTGGATAGATCACATTCGCACCGACAAAGCTAGGCAATGTCCATGTTACATGCAAGGATTTTCTAGGGCTCAATCATTTATTGGCAGGCTAATACGGTTGTGGTACCTGAACGAAATTAGCATGCAGTGCCTAGCTAGCAATGGCTGGTTTTCAATTATTACGATCCCATCCAATCTTACTTTAACCCTAGTGCTTCGTTTAGTGGTGGGAGTTGAAATTAGCAAAAGAACTTGCCTTGCGAGTGGAAGCCTTCCCCCCCACTCTACTCTTTCTTCTTTCATTATTTCATCTTTTTCTTTTTCTACGTTTCAATATTGGAAGCCTATCGAGGAGGACAGATAGAAAAGAGATCCATTTCGGCATCAAGGAAAGCCCTCACACGACTAGCCTTGCTCAACCGGCCGTCTGTTGCTCCCCCCCGACCCCATATGTTTGTTGTTTACTAATGGCGCATGACATGTGAACCACGATAAGCCAACCAACTCTCTCCCCTTTTCTTTTGGATTTGGTGGAGAAAGACAACGAAGTCGTAGTTATCTTCAAATTTAATTAGGCGGAAATTTCTTTTGACTTCAAAACTAGATTTTTTTTTTTTTTTTCAATTAGTTGCTTTTTTCATTGCAATATCACCTAATAATCCGTCCATACATCTTAATAGCATGTCAAAACTGTCTAAATTACTCTCTATGTTTTGGAGGTAATTACAAAGTACCTGTTTTAGAGAAATTTTGGCCAATTCTCTCTTAGGACCCTTAGATACCGTCGACAATTAATTATGAGGGATACCGTTGCAATGTGGTACTCGAGGAAAGGATGGGTGAGGAAGGGCGAAACTCCATCTTGTACCAAGAAAGCGCAAGTACCAGAAAATAGGAATGGCGATGGTCCAGTGCTCCAAGGTCGATGGCAGCAGTGGGAGCGATGTGAAGGGGGATTGCACGAGAAAAGATTTATAATAATGATCAAAATTGTGGCCATAAACATAGTAGACTGCTGATGAAAATTATACCAATAATTGGTAAACCATAGCAACAGATGACATTGATAAAAGTTATTACCATGGTTTAAGTGACCAGTATAAGTAACACTGTGGCAACAATTTTGAGACATCCTGCAACAATACTATACATATGATTATGGATATGACTTATTATGGCAGTTGCAAGCATCATTATATATGCAACCAAAATTAGGTATTGAAAATGAAATATTTTTATTATAAATTAGTACTACTTGGCCATCTTGACAACATTAACTTCTAGCATGAGGTTGTTGTTTTCTTATTTTTTTAAAAACTTGTTCGTATTATAAAATATACTCATTTCAAATCTATTATGATATTTTATATTTTAATAATTAATTATTTTAATAAAAATATATTTTTTTGATAGAAAATAAAAAATGAATACCTTCATTTTGTTCTTTTTAATATTTTATTTTAAAAAATTAAAAACATAAATAATTTCAACATATTTCTGTAATTGTGTATATATATTTTTAAAAGTCCTTTAAAAGTAGATAATTTATGATTTTTTTTGAATAATATAACTAAAAGTAAATATTTAATATAGAACTTTCAATACTTTATATTATATATTTTATTAAAGTACTTTTAATTTTTAATTCATTTTTAATATAAATTGGGTTGGATCCATAATTCAAATTGTAGATTAAATTGATCTCCATGCCAATTTTCATAATTATATCATAAATCATTACCTGATTATATTATGTTATTGGTAATTTAATAGTGGCTTTTATAATGAGAACTATTTTCGCCTAACTATTAAATTGACATATAACTTTTTTATTAAATAGATCAGGTCAAATTGAATTAAAAATAAAATATCTAATCATCAACCTATTTCAAATGAATATAGAATATACAATAATCAATTTTATTTAATTTAATATTCCTCCAATAACCAATATGTATCAAAGATTCTTGTTCATGAGTGTAGGTAAAATGTATTATGTACATGCTATATTAGTAAATTTAATATCCCTCTAATTACAATAAGCATTAAAGATTCTTTTTCCATTTATGTGGGCAAAACCTATTATATATGCACCCCCTATATATATATCAGTAAGTTATGTATAATGCACCATTAATTAATTAGTAATCACTAAAGTATACAAAACTGCTATAAAATAGTTTAAAAATTTCATGTCGATTCCAACCTTCTTTTAACTATTTATCTGGCTTGACTTACTATGTAATCCATTCAGTAAATAGGTCTGGCAAAATGAAGTTTAAAATCATATATTTAACCCATAAAATTTATTATGTACAAATAGAACATATAATATTTGATACATGCAATTGAAATTTCATTACATCCAAAATTTATTAGATGTATGTAGTATCTATTTCTAAATCAGTTTACATTGATGCCAATTTGTCACAAAAATAAACTATAAATAAATAAAAAGGATTAGTGATATGATGATGTATAGGTACCAAAAATTATTTCCTCAATAAATAATTATTATGTTGCAATAAAACTTTATATATTATCTATTATGTTATATGTGATTAAAAAATATTATCCTTACAAAGTACTGTCATGATATAAAAAATTTTAACATCATCTATAAATAATCTTTACAATATTGTAGTTCTCTTTCATCAATTTTCAACACTACTACTATGAAATACAATTTCTTACGGTGCTTAAAAGATATTACTGTTATATTATAATTTTTAATAAAATTTTTGATAAATCACTGCATATATCATTTGAAACTATCACTATAGAGCATTTATAGTAATAGATTTTGCCGTGTTATTAAAATTTCATCACTGTAGACCATTTTTGTTGTATTAAAAAACCTTATCTCCGATAAATTGAGGATAAGGTGAGCCCCATGTCAGCTTCTCCAAGCAATGGAGTGCAACCTTCTCAAGTTGGCTCATAATTTCGCCATCCTCTCCAACTTTAAGTATATTGGTATTGTCGTCTTCTCTCCTATCATCAAGCTCAATTAATTCCATTCTCCTTCGGCTTAGGTTGATGGATTCCTCAAGATCGATTGATCTCCTTTGATGGTGGTTGAGATTGTGAGGAAGAGAGAGCATAGCCTCGACATTGCTTGGGTTTTGCACATGCTTGATTCAAGGTCTCTTGCTATTATGTTGAGGAAATTAAATTATTTGAGCCAATCGAGTGGCGTTGCCCTACTTAATGACATTGTTATGGCCTTCTATAGGATGGGATTGGAGGAGGTGTGGATGAGGGTGATATTGAGGATTGTTCAGTATCCAGTAGAGTGGCAGATCTTAGTGGTAAGCAAGCCGATGCATAGTCTTGTGATTAGGTGAAGAGTGTATCCACATTGACCATCACACCTTCTCCTCCTCCCTCAGTCTTTGTGGCACCATCATATTGCTGGCTGCTTTGCTACTATCGTTTGTCCTCCTTGTCCCCTTTCTTATCTAGTGCATGCTCTCATCATGGTTACCCTTCACCACTTCGAATCAACATTCTCCACCTTGCAGCCATCTTTTGGAACTCTCTCAACTTTTACAGCATCCTCACCACCATCGCTCCTCTATATGTCCCATTTCTTGCTGCCCTTGCATCCTCCCTTTCCTCTCCTGTTGTTGCCTATACCATCATTGTCTAAAGGGCTACTAATTATCTAATTTTTGATTCTTCTATCTCCCATTGATTAATATGAGCACTAATTTATTTATCGTACAATAATTTTTTATTCTTTTAGCATCTTTTCTGTGAGTTCTAGATAATCTCTTCATCATTTTCTATTAAAAACAAAGTAAGATGCTAATTTAATGGGAAGGGCATTAAAGGAACAAGACATTTATTTTTTATCAAGTGATGATTGTATGATCATAATTTTTAATGATGATGGAGAATTGAACTATATTACAACAAAAAATAAATTTTTTTTTGCATGTATACCCTCCTAAATACATAAAATTATATAATTATTTTTGTAAAATTGTTATTTGAAGGTATGTCTTTATAAAATACTTATTTTGCATGTATCTTTTTTTTGCGTATCTATATCCATATCATCTAATAATGGTTAAAAAAATAATTTAAAATAAAAATAACTGAATTATGCTTATGGATATTTGTATACACATACACACTAGAATAAAGTCAGTCATATTTAGACTCAGATCTAGTACTTAGGCCAAAACTCTGTAATGAGGATTCTACATTGATGGTGCAAGCCATTGAATATGATGTACTATCTCAAAACTGCTTGCATATAAAAAAATCATATAAACTAAAAATTCTTAGCATATGCATCGAGTAGTAAAAAATTAGACAACCTAAATAAAATTAAATTAGATATATTTTTTGATCACTTGATGCATAGATAAGAAATCTCTAAATCATATAATTTTTTGTGTACAAGCAGTTTTAAAGTAGTATATTACATCCAATAACTTAGATCATCAATGTAGGAATCTCATTGTCCAATTTTGACTTGACTAAATCTGAGTCCAAATCAAATCGATCTTAACCACGTTTGTCCCCATACATATATACATATATGTATGTATGTATGTAGTGTATATATATATCTATGTATGTATATACATACGTACGTATGTATGTATATGTGTACGTATGTATGTATGTATATATGTATGTATATATATATATGTATGTATGTGTGTGTGTGTGTCTCTCTCTCTATATATATATATGTGTGTGTGTATGTATATGTATATATATATGTGTATATATATATATGTATGTATATATGTATGTATATATATATATGTATGTATGTATATGTATGGTGTGTGTCTCTCTCTCTCTCTATAAGTATTTTTTGCTATACCATAGAAACAGAATATGAACGGTGGATTCCTTGTGATATATTTTTGATCGAAATAGTTTTATCAATTTTAAAAAATTTTACTTTTTATTTTTTAAACTTCTTTGATTTTTCAATTTTTTTCACCTTTCGATTTATATATTGAGGATATGCTTACAAAGTTGGTCTAACTTATTAATAGTTACTAACCCTAGATTCTTCTCCTTGATAAACAAATCAAGCCTTCATATATATGTATATATATATATATATATATATATATATATATATATATAGAGAGAGAGAGAGAGAGATAGACACACACGCACATACATATACATACGTACATACATATATATATACACACATATATATATACATACATACATACATATATACATCTGTACGTATATACACACACTACATACATACATACATATACATACATAATATACACTACATACATACATATACATACATACATACATATATATATATATGTATGTATGTATGTATATATGTATGTATGTATGGAGAACAGATGTGGTTAAGATCGATTTGATTTGGACTTAAATCTGGTTAAGTCAAAATTGGACAATGAGATTCCTACATTGATGATCCAAGCTATTGGATATAATATACTACCTCAAAATTTTTTATACACTAAAAATTATATGATTTGAAGACTCCTAATATATGCATCAAGTGATCAAACAATATATCTAATTTCATTTCGTTTAGGTTGTCTAATTTTTTACTACTTGATGATATACTAAGGATTTTCAAATCATAAATTTTTTTTATATGTAAGCAATTTTAAGGTAGTATATCATATTCAATGACTTGCATCATCAATGTAGAATTCTTATTATAGAGTTTTGACCTAAGTACTGGATCTGAGTCTAAATATGGTCGGCTTTATTCTAGTGTGTGTGTGTATATACAAACATCCATAAGTATAATTCAGTTATTTTTATTTTAAATTATTTTTTTAACCACTATTAGATGATATGGATATAGATACGAAAAAAAAAGAAAAAAGATACATGCAAAATAAGTATTTTATAAAGGCATACCTTCAAATTAATAATAATTTTATAAAAATAATTATGTAATTTTATATATTTAGGAGGGTATACATGCAAAAAAAAAATTATTTTTTGTTATAACATAGTTTAATTCTCCATCATCATTAAAAATTATGATCATACAATCATCACTTGATAAAAAATAAATATCTTATTCCTTCAATGCCCTTCCCATTAAATTAGCGTCTTGCTTTGTTTTTAATAGAAAATGATGAAGAGATTACCTGGAACTCACAAAAAAGATGCTAAAAGAACAAAAAATTATTGTACGATAAATAAATTAGTGCTCATATTAATCAATGGGAGATAGAAGAATCAGAAATTAGAAAATACAGTAGCCCTTTAGACAATGATGGTATTGGCAGCAACATGTGAGGAAAGGGAGGATATGAGGGCAGCAAAAAATAGGACATGTAGAGGAGCGATGGTGGTGAGGATGCTGCAAAAGTTGAGAGAGTTCCAAAAGATGGCTGCAAGGTGGAGAATGTCGTTTCGAAGTGGTGAAGGATAACCATGATGAGAGCATGCACTAGATAAAAAAGAGGACAAGGAGGATGAACAATAGTGGCAAAGCAACCAGCGATATGATGGTGCCACGAAGACTGATGGAGGAGGAGGAGGTGCGATGGTCAAAGTAGATACACTCTTCACCTAATTACAAGGCTATGCATCGGCTTCCTTACTACTAAGATTTGCCACTCTACTGGATACTGCACAATGCTCAATATCACCCTCATCCACACCTCCTCCAATCCCATCCTATAGAAGGCCATAACAATGCCATTAAGTAGAACAACGCCACTCTATGGGCTCAAATAACTTAATTTTCTCAACATAATAGCAAGAGACCTTGAATCAAGCATGTACAAAACCCAAGCAATGTTGAGGCCATGCTCTCTCTTCCTCACAATCTCAACCACCACCAAAGGAGATCAATCGGTCTTGAGGAATCCACCAACCTAAGTCGAAGGAGAATAGAATTAATTGAGCTTGATGATAGGAGAGAAGACGACAATACCATCCTCAAAAATTGTAAAGGATGGTGAGCTTATGGGCCAACTTGAGAAGGTTGCACTCCACCACTTGGAGAAGCTGACATGGGGCTCACCTTATCCTCAATTCATCAAAGATAAGATTTTTCAATACAACAAAAATGGCCTCCAGCGATGAAATTTTAATAACACAGCAAAGTCTATTACTATAAATGCTCTATAGTGATTGTTTCAAATGATATCTGTTGGTGCAAAAATCCGCCTGCGTCGGAGAAGCTGGAGTCGAGGGAGTCGCGGTCACCACCGGGACCTACAAAAGAAGTCTAAACCGGAGTTGGGGTTGCTCCGACAAGATCCTCCGATGCTCAAGTCAGTTCTCTGCCTCAACAAGAATGGAGTGCTCGAACGAAAATTTTAGCAAAGTTTTTGGGATAAAAATTAGAGCTTAGAGAATAACGTATCTAGGGTCCCCCTTTTATAGACGGAGGGTGCAACAGACTGATAGCGATGTTTGTAACCGTCTGGCAGTGGGCCGCTCGGGGTCAGGAGGAGTTTGTTGTGAAGAGTAGTGGAGTAAATCGTGGCCATCATCGGGACCTGCCATGTGGAGTCTGTCGCGGAGAGTGGAGCGGCGTCCGTTGTCGTCACTTGCCAGAGGGTGGAGGAGCCGTGCGGTATCCATCGCAGGAAGTAAAGCAGAGTCGTGACCATTACTATGGTCTGCCAGGGAGTGATGGAGCCGCATGGGATTCATCGCAGGAAGTGGAGCAGAGTCGTGGCCATTACTGTGGCCTGCCAGGGGGTCCGGGCCTGTCGGCCGAAGTTCGATTGAGGTGCCTGGCGGAGAGAGGTAGCTATCCATCTGAGAGAAGCTCGGATGTTACAAATCCTGTTGGGTGCCTTGGGCATTAAGGCTGCAGGCGAGGACCACTTGCCGTAGGAGCTCGGTCAGAGGCTTTCCACAGACGCAGTCCGATTTCGCGCAGACTTCAGCAGAGGGTCGACTGACGGTGGATGTCGGATGGCGCTGGAGAGGTTCATCCGTCGGAGGGGTCCAGCAGCTGGATTCCGTGAGCACGGCATTTGCCCGCTTACAGAAGTTCGATCAGAGTCCGATCTCCGTAGAAGCCCGGATGGAGATCATTTGTCGAAGAATCTCGGCCAAGGTCTGTCTGCAACAGAAATTCGAAAGGAATTCATCCATAATGGAAGCTCGGGTGAAGGCTTACGGTGGAAATCCGGCACGGACCGCTCGTAGTAGAAATTTGAAGTAGATCGTTTGTAGCAGAAACTCAGAGTGGGTCGGAGTCTGACCCTTGTAGGAGTTCGGGGTGAGGTCTACCTGCAACAGGAGTTCAGAATGGAAGTCCGACTCCCGTGGGATCCCGGACGAAGTCTTCCTGCAGTTGAAGTCGGAGACAAAGTCCGGCTCCCGTAGGGGTCCGGATGAAGTCTTCCTACAGTCGGAGTCAGGGACGAAGTCTGGCTCCCGTAGGAGTCCGGATGAAATCTTCCTGCTGTTGAAGTCGGGGACGAAGTCCGGCTCCCGTAGGAGTCCGGATGAAGTCTACCTGCAGTTGAAGTCAGGGACGAAGTCCAGCTCCCGTAGTCCGGCTCCAGTAGGAGTCCGGATGAAGTCTACCTGCAGTTGAAGTCGGAGACGAAGTCCGGCTCCCATAGGAGTCCGGATGAAGTCTTCCTGCAGCCGGAGTCAGGGATGAAGTCCGGCTCCCGTAGGAGTCCGGATGAAGTCTTCCTGCTGTTGAAGTCGGGGACGAAGTCTGGCTCCCGTAGGAGTCCGGATGAAGTCTACCTACAGTTGAAGTCGGGGATGAAGTCCGGCTCCCGTAGGAGTCCGGATGAAGTCTTCCTGCTGTTGAAGTCGGGGATGAAGTCCGGCTCCCGTAGGAGTCCGGATGAAGTCTACCTGCAGTTGAAGTCGGGGACGAAGTCCGACTCCCGTAGGAGTCCGGATGAAGTCTTCCTGCAGCTGGAGTCGGGGACGAAGTCCGGCTCCCGTAGGAGTCCGGATGAAGTCTTCCTGCTGTTGAAGTCGGGGATGAAGTCCGGCTCCCGTAGGAGTCCGGATGAAGTCTAGCAGGTGGTTGACCACCGCCGAAACTTGGGTGGAGTCCACCCATCGTGGAGAATCCAGCCTACACTGGTGGGGGTTTATCCGTCGGCAAAGCTTGAGAATGTTGCGGAGGCTCGACCGTCGGATAGGTTCGGAAAGATGTCGTCGAAGGTCGGACGTCGGTAGAATCTCTGGAGGGTCACTCCTGTCACGAACTTCGGCTGGAGGGTATTTTATACCCAACACCAGTCCCCCTACTTCCGAGTTCGAGTTTCGAATGAAGGAAGTACAGAAAAATTTTCACAGCCGAAGTTGTCCCCTTGAATCCCGTGCACGATCGTCCTCAGATATTCTGGCATTTAATGCATGCATGCTGGAGTCTTTTCAAATCGGAGCAATCCAAAGGGACCTTTCGGAATTCTCGCTGGAGCGTTGGCCCAGGTACGGCACAGTAATAGCTTTGTCAGCTGTCAGCCGCTTTTAGCTGCCTGCTGTGGCGAGTGGGACATGTGGCGAGCATGGGTCGGCCTGGGGAGATCCACGATCAATATAGTGCCGGATCCCAGGGTCTATTTAAACCCACCTTTCCGCCTTCAAGAGTCTCATTCCGTCGAAAGTTCTGTCGGTATCTGTCTTCTCCCCGAGAGCTCTGACCCTCCTTGGCGTCCACCTTGGCCCTAAGCGTTCTTCGAGTCATCAATGTCCTCGCACCTCTGCATCCTTCGGAGCGACTTAGGTTAGTCCCGAAACTTTCGTTTCTTTTCTTGCCATCTAGGTGCCCTTTCTCCTCCATTTTCCTTCCGCTGCATTCTCCTGGTTTGGTCCCCCGCGAACCTTTCGCCTCTTATTTCGCCTGATTTCTTCGAAATTTTTAGGGTCCTTGTTTGAAATATCTTCTGGCACCTCCGCCTCTAGTGGTTCCAGGAGTTCATCCGCCTCAGCCCCCCAAAACCCTCATATTGTAGACGAACCCTCATCTAGGGCTGGGCCTCGTCCAATTTTTGCGTCGGACGCCATTCCTTGTTCTCTGACTCCGGATGAACTTTTACTGATAAGGGTTCAGTATGGAGTTCCTCCGGAGTATGATCTGGAGCTTCCTGGTCCCGCCGACCAGGCTAGCACCCCCCCACCTGGCCGTTTCTGCTTGTATCAGGAGGCCTTCCGTGCTGGGCTCCGTCTTCCGCTTCCGCCCTTCATCGTCGTTCTTTTCTATTTTTTAGACATTTCTTTAGCTTTAGTCGCACCGAATTCCTTTAGGTTTCTGATAGGATTCCTCTCCCTTTGCCACGTAGTCGAAGTTCAGCCATCTCTTTCTTTGTTTAGGTATTTTTACACCTTCAAGCGCCACCTCTCAGCAAAGGACTAGTGGTATTTCTTTCCTCAGTTTGGCAAGAAGGGGTTGCTGAAAGGTGCTCCCTCTTCAATCCATAACTGGAAGGGGAAGTACCTCTTCGTCCAATGCCCGACCTTGAGGTTGGGATTGCCCCCTTGGGGCTCCCTGAGGGACTCTGTCCGTCGGGCTCCCAGTCTGGAGGAGGACGGCCTTCAGGCCGCCGAAGGCTGACCGGAAGCTTCTTAGTTATTCAACTCCTTCCCTTCCCAACCTTCTGAAGGAGCAGTTTTTGTTCAACATCGGCTTGAGCCCCCTGGATCCTGCGAGTATCCCATCTTTCCTTTCCTCTTCTTTTCTCCTGCTCCGCTTCTCTCTTTTTTTTTTTTTGTGTGTCACTTCTTCCTTTTTCACCCCATCACTGATCTCTTTCTCTCTCTCTTCCTTCTTTTTTTTTTTTTGCATGTCACTTCTTCCTTTTTCACTCCATCACTGATCTCTTTCTCTCTCTCTTCCTTCTTTTTTTTTTTTTGCAATGAGACGCATCTTGACGCTTTTGTCTCCCAATGACAGTGTCCTGCCGAAGTGCTTCCCTTGCCACAGGAAATTTCGCTGAAGTCCACGATCCAACGTCTGAAGAAGGAAGTTCATCATTTAACAAAAAGGTCAAAAGAGATGGATGGCGAACTTCGTAGGTTGGGGGAGAGTCACTCTGAGGCCACCGTGGAGGCCACCTACTTTCGGAACCTCCACGTGAAGGAGATCATGGAGTACAGCCGGAGGAAAGCAAACTTCGAGAAGGAGCTCGAGGAACATAAGAAGCGTGCCAGCGACCGATCTTGGGCCCAAGCTGCCAAGATCAGCTCTCTCAGAGTGGAGCTGTCGATTGCACAGGAGAGGATTAGCAAGTTGGAAGGAAGCTCGTCTCGGCTTTTGACTCGAGCCAACTGCGATCGAGAATGGTCGAAGAAGCTCTCCGACCTTCAGCAACAGCTCCAGGATGTCAAGGTGAGCTATAACGCGTACCGAGCCGGCTGGTGCAAGCAGGTGGATGACTATAGGGGGAAGCTCAGGATGGCGACCGATGAAGTTGCCTGCCTTCAAAAGCAGCTAGCCGAAGGAGCTCAATTTGCTCCTGTTCGGGATCCCGACGAACTCCAATCCCTGAGAAGAACCGTAGAAGAGCTATCTGTTGCCCTTGGGGAGGGGAAGGCCGAACTGCAGCAATTGAAGATCCAGCTGGTATACGAGCAGCGGGCAGTCAAGGACGCGGAGGCGAAATCCGAGGTCCTGAGAAAAAGGCACCGAGAGGCGGAGAACGAAAGCCAGCGGCTTCATCGAAGATATATGGAGATGCTAATGAGAGAGAAAGAATTGGAAGAAGAAGTCGAGAGCTTAAGGCACTCCCTAATGAGGGTCGAAGCCGAAAGTTCGAAGTCGGAGGAAGCCGGGCCCCCTTAGGGCTCTTTTTGTCTTTCGTTTTTCTAGATGTCTTCTTTTGTCGCTTATCTGTTTGTTATCATTGTTGTTGTTGTTTTTTTTTTTTCGGACCTTCCAGGCTCTGTAACGCACACTTGGCTAATGAAATGAAAAGGTCTTTGTTACCTTACCCATACGTCGTGTTGAATTATCGTGCATCGGACTTCTTTCATTTTTGTCTCGTGCGATGTCGATGTTGTTCGAAGGTTCCTTGTTCATCTTTGTATTAGGTCATCATTACCAAGTTTCTTGCATTTTTGATTGGTTCGACGTCAACACCGCTTGGAGGTTCCTAGCCATCGCCATGTTGATTTGCCTTTTTGTTTGTGACCGTAGATCTTACTTTCTCTTCCTCCTTCTTCATGGAGATGAGGTCCTTTATGCTTTTAGTGTAGTTTGGCCTCTATTTTTCGTTGGGGTAGCCCGCCGCTGTTCTTTCACATTTTTCTCCTTTTAGGCAAGGGTTCTCCCTAGCTTTTTATGGAGTCGCGGTAGTGTAGAAGGACCGCCGAGAAGGTTTTCTTCTTTCTTGTCGGGTCTCGAATGGCCGGACCTTAATTGGTGTCAGGACGAGGTTCTTCCCCTATTTCTGATGTGATCAGTTTCAGCTCAGGTTAGGATGAGGTTCTCCTTCTGTTTCTAACAGGGCTGCGGGGGCACATATGGACGCTGTGTGGCCTCTCTCTCCATCCGGTCTACAAGCAACCGGGCCTTCGACCTTGCTCATGTTAGGGCGAGGTTCTCCTCCTGTCCCTAACATGACTGTGGGGGCGCATATGGGCGCTGTATGGCCTCTCCTCCCATCTGGTCTATAAGTAACCGGGCCTTCGACCTTGCTCATGTTAGGACGAGGTTCTCCTCCTGTCCCTAACATGGCTGTGGGGGCGCATATGGGCACTGTATGGCCTCTCCCCCCATCCGATCTACAAGTAATCGGGCCTTCGACCTTGCTCATGTTAGGGCGAGGTTCTCCTCCTGTCTCTAATATGGCTATGGGGGCGTATATGGGCGCTGTGTGGCCTCTCCCCCCATCCGATCTAAAAATAATCGGACCTTCGACCTTGCTCATGTTAGGGCGAGGTTCTCCTCCTGTCCCTAACATGGCTGTGGGGGCGTATATGGGCACTGTGTGGCCTCTCCCCCCATCCGATCTAAAAATAATCGGACTTTCAACTTTGCCCACATTAGGATTTATTTTCATTGTCCGAAGGGGTCGTCCCCTGTCGTTACAAGTCTATGCCAAAAAGGAAAAGATGTGCAAGTCTGAAAGGAATCTTGATTTAAAGCGGGATCGTTCGCAATACATTTACAAGTTTTTCAAATCCCAAGGCTGTAGAAGGTCTGCTTCCTGTCAAGGTCCTCCAGAGACGGAGTTGATGATCCCAATTGGAGGCCGATCTTCGGGCTGCTCTTCCCTCCTCGACAGTTCAGGCTGCGGCAGTTTCCTTGGTCGATCCTCTCTACCCTCAGGCCGGCGTCGAATGAACCTGTCGAGCCGATCTCGTCTGATGAGCTCCTCGATCTTGTCTCGAAGCTGAATGCATTCCTCCGTGTCGTGGCCGTGGTCACGATGGTAGAGGCAGAACTTATTAGGATTGCGCTTCTCGAGGTGCGTGCGCATCCTTTCTGGCCTTGGGAGCTGCTCTCTGACTTCCATCAGCACCTGGGTTTTCGATGCGTTGAGGGGGGCATAGCGGCGGAATCTCCCTGGGGGAGACCCCCGGCAGACCCGGCGCTCTGGGCTTCTCTGTCTGCGCGCTCGGGGAGGAGTCTGGGCATGCTTGTGCCCGGGGGGAGTTCGAGAATGCGATCGAGCTTCTCTCACCCCTTTCTCGACTGCGGGCTTACTCGAGTCTCCCGCCTGCCGCTCTCTCGCGGTCTCCTCATCCTTCATCTTGAAGGCTTCTTCTGCTCGGACGTACCCCTCGGCCCGAGCCAACAAATCAGCAAAATCCCTGGGGTACTTTTTTTCCAGGGAGAATAGAAGGTCGTTCTTCTGAAGGCCGCCTTTTAGAGCGGCTATCACGACCGATTGGTCCAAGTTCCGGACCTCCAACACGGTGACATTGAAATGGTTGACGTAAGCCCGAATGGACTCCCCCTCCCTCTGCTTGATGTTGATGAGGGACTCCGAACCCTTTCGGGGATGCCGGCTGCTAACAAAATGAGCCACAAACTGGTGGCTCATCTGATCAAAGGAAAAGATGGTACCCGACTTCAACACCGAGTAGCAGTTTCTCGCCGCTCCCTTCAAGGTGGATGGAAAAGCTCGGCACAGGATGGCGTCGGGCGCACCATGAAGCAGCATCATTGTCTGGAAGACCTTCAAGTGGTCAACTGGGTCCGAAGTCTCATCGTAGCTTTCAAACTCAGGGAGCTTGAAGTTCGGCGGGATCGGTTCCTGCTTGATCATTTGAGAAAAAGGAGGGTCAGTACAAATATCCTCACCATAAGCGGGGGGAGCGTGGCGGAGTTCTTCGATCCGTCGGTTCATCTCATGGAGCCTCTGGTCCAGAAAATCCTCTCGACTACGGGTCTCGAGGGTCTTCTGGCAGAATGGAGGTAGAGATCTTCCAGGGATGAAATCGTGATCTGACTGAGGGCTCTCCACCCTCGGATTCGTCTTTCCGGGAAAGATGGGGCGGCTGGCCCAAGTGGCCCATCCTACCGTCGGATTTTGGAGTTCTTGCGATGCTCTCTCCAGTCGCACTGATGCCTGCGGCTGCTGCTGCTGTATGGCCTGCACAGCTTCAGTGAGGCCTCTGACCTGCTGAACCAGTAGGTCGAATTGCTCCGCGCCAACCGCCGTTGCCGGAGGAGGAGGAGGAGGCTGGGAAACTGGAGGTGAGGCCGGAGCCTGAGATCTGGCCGCGGAGGCCATGGATCGCCGTGTGGATGCTTTGCGGGGAGGCATCGGGCGAAGACCTAGTGGGGGAAGAAGGAGAGGATGTCGGAAAAGATGACCGGAGGTGGTCTCGTTGAGCACTCCTTTAAGAACAAGGGTACTGCGAAGACACACCCTTCCTCTAGCGCCAATCCTATTGGTACAAAAATCCACCTGCGTCGGAGAAGCTGGAGTCGTGGGAGTCGCGGTCGCCGTCGGAACCTACAAAAAAAGTCTAAACCGGAATTGGGGTTGCTCCGACAAAACCCTCCGACGTTCAAGTCAGTTCTCTGCCTCAACAAGAATGGAGTACTCGAACGAAAATTTTAGCAGAGTTTTTGAGATAGAAATTAGAGCTTAGAGAATAACGTATCTGGGGTCTCCCTTTTATAGGCGGAGGGTGCAACAGACTGATAGCGATGTTTGTAACCGTCTGGCAGTGGGCCGCTCGGGGTCAGGAGGAGTTTGTTGTGAAGAGTAGTGGAGTGGAATCGTGGCCATCACAGGGACCTGCCACGTGGAGTCTGTTGCGGGGAGTGGAGCGGCGTTTGTTGTCGCGACTTGCCAGAAGATGGAGGAGCCATGCGGTATCCATCGCAGGAAGTGGAGCAGAGTCGTGGCCATTACTGTGGTCTGCCAGGGAGTGATGGAGCCGCGTGGGATTCGTCGCAGGAAGTGGAGCAGAGTCGTGGCCATTACTGTGGCCTGCCAGGGGGTCCGGGCCTATCGGCCGAAGTTCGGTTGAGGTGCCTGGTGGAGAGAGGTAGCTATCCATCTGAGAGGAGCTCGGATGTTGCAAATCCTGTTGGGTGCCTTGGGCGTTAAGGCTGCAGGTGAGGACCACTTGCCGTAGGAGCTCGGTCAGAGGCTTTCCGCAGACGCAGTCCGATTTTGCGCATACTTCGGTAGAGGGTCGACCGGCGGTGGATGTCGGATGGTGCTGGAGAGGTTCATCCGCCGGAGGGGTCCAGCTGCTGGATTCTGTGAGCACGGTATTTGCCCGCTTATAGAAGTTCGGTCGGAGTCCGATCTCCGTAGAAGTCCGGATGGGGATCATTTGTCGAGGAATCTCGGCCAAGTCCTGTCTGCAACAGAAATTCGAAAGGAATTCATCCATAATGGAAGCTCGATGAAGGCTTACGGTGGGAATCCGGCACGGACCGCTCGTGGTAGAAATTTGAAGTAGATCATTTGTAGTGGAAACTCAGAGTGGGTCGCTTGCAGTAGAGGCTCGGAGTCTGACCCTTGTAGGAGTTCGGGGTGAGGTCTACCTGCAACAGGAGTTCAGGACGGAAGTCCGGCTCCCATGGGAGCCCGGACAAAGTCTTCCTGCAGTTGAAGTCGGGGATGAAGTCCGGCTCCCATAGGGGTCCGGATGAAGTCTTCCTGCAGCCAGAATCGGGGATGAAATCCGGCTCCCGTAGGAGTCCGGATGAAGTCTTCCTGCTGTTGAAGTCGGGGATGAAGTCCGGCTCCCGTAGGAATCCGGATGAAGTCTACCTGCAGTTGAAGTCGGGGACGAAGTCCGGCTCCCGTAGGAGTCCGGATGAAGTCTTCCTGCAGCCGGAGTCGGGGACGAAGTCCGGCTCCCGTAGGAGTCCGGATGAATTCTTCCTGCTGTTGAAGTCGGGGACGAAGTCCGGCTTCCGTAAGAGTCCGGATGAAGTCTACCTGCAGTTGAAGTCGGGGACGAAGTCCGGCTCCCGTAGGAGTCCGGATGAAGTCTTCCTGCTGTTGAAGTCGGGGACGAAGTCCGGCTCCCGTAGGAGTCCGGATGAAGTCTATCTGCAGTTGAAGTCGGGAACGAAGTCCGGCTCCCGTAGGAGTCCGGATGAAGTCTAGCAGGTGGTCGACCACCGCCGAAACTTGGGTGGAGTCCGCCCGTCATGGAGAATCTGGCCTACACTAGTGGGGGTTTATCCGTCGGCAAAGCTTGAGAATGTTGTGGAGGCTCGACCGCCGGAGAGGTTCGGAAAGATGTCGTCGAAAATCGGACGTCGGTAGAATCCCGGAGGGTCACTCCTGTCATAAACTTCAGGTGGGGGGTATTTTATACCCAACAATATCTATAGTGGTTTGCCAAAAATTTTATTACACACACTCACACTTTATATATATATATATATATATATATATATATATATATATATATATATATATATATATATATATATTAATATATATCAATCTTGTCAGGATATTAAAATAATTTTATAGATTTAGTAGGATATGTATTCAACAATATGTATTAAAAAATAATTAAAGTTCAGTTGAGATTTTCTAATTTTTTGAGAAGGTTTTAATAGTGTCTCCCAATGCCGGGGGGTTATCAAATGAATGTTGATGAGGTGGTGAAAATGCGGTTCTGTGCATTTTATGAATGGGAAATAAAAAAGCTGTGAAGCCACGAAAATGCATATCATGAACTTATCTACCTATCTATTTATCTATATAATGTTAATTGGAAATAATTTTATTTATGATGGTACTACAGACACACCAACCACCCAACACCCTGAACCATCGGGGCAAGGGTTGTATTTTGATTTGAGAGTGGGGACACAAACCTTAACAAATGCTTCGGCTCTTTGGTTGGGGTTCGGGTTGCAACTTTCTCGTGCATGACCTTTTTTTTTTTTTTTTTGCAACATTAACCGTTTGATCATATTCTGCACAGTTCGCAAAACACTTTAAACAAATCTCGAAGAGACTATGACACGATCCAACGATTGATCTGCGTGATGCAAGGTGAATCTTTCTTTCGCGCGGGAGATATCCGTTTATATCTGCTGAATTGTCCTGCTTTATGTTTTGTTTCTTTTCTAAGGTTTCCGGCCATAGGGAACCAGGCCAGAGTGTCGGTCTTCTTTACTGGCTCCCCTGGTGGTGCTGCCAAGAAGGCTCCAAAAATAAATACAAAGGTCTCCCTGGAATCTCACAACCTTGTCCATAAAATTAATCACTTTTTCTCCCCTTCCCAGGTCTGCAAGGCTTGCTTGTATTGGAATGTAGGATGTCCCAATCTCACCCAATTTTAGGGGATTGCACCTCCTATTTGGGTGCTTTTGGTGGACCCACAAGTGAGGAAAAAGAAAAAGAGGAATGCCCTTTCATGCCTTCAAGGCAACAACCTTTAATGGCTGTGATTGGCTTTTGCTCAACCAAATCTTTGACAAATATGGGGTCTTCCCTCCCTCTGCCATTGCGAGATGGGATTAAATAGTTATATCTCATGGAATTCTCCTTGCATAATGATTACAACGATGTATGAGATGGGCGGAGATTTTCTGAAAAGAGGCATCCATCATCTCGAGTCATTGTCGCATGTAATTCTTTCAATATGGAGTCATGGCCAATGTAAGCAGGGTGTTGGGTGCCCACATGGGCGGCATATTCTCCAAAGATTATAGAGTTGAAGATCTTAACCATTCCCAGGGGAAGGCGTGGGCCCTCTCAACTAAAAGGAGAATTGGATTTAAGAAGGAAAAGGGAGTAGGGGATGTAGGATTTTTCAACTTTCAAGGTGCCCCACTTTTAATTTGATGTATCTTGGAGCGAAAGATGCTCCCCGCAACAGCTGCTCTATATTTCTTTCTTGGAATCCATCCATCTACCCATGTTGGTTTCCCGGTGTCTGAATCTAAGTGGGATTTTAGTGGCCCAAACGCTAAAACATGATGGGATTGCTGACATGTTGCGTGGGACTCTGCAAGTTGGCAGCAGCTTTATCGCGGGGAGGCAGGTTTTGAGATGCTGCTGCCCTAGGATGGATTCATCACAAGCCATTCCAGTCTTTACCCACCTGTCGAATAGATGCAAAGAAGCAAGTGCTCGGCCATTGAATAGGTCCGACTCAGCTGCCTGCCTTCTCTTGAAACCAGTACCAAAAGCCTCAAAAGAAAAGGAAGGACATGCAGTAGACCACTCAATAGAAAAAACAGGAGTAATAGGTTCTGGTGCGTACGCACGTGATGCAGCAACCCTTTCTGCCACTCTCGACGTTGCAACTCCATTCTACTTTGTCCTTTCGATCCAGAAGAGAAGAGAAGAGAAGAGAAGAGAAGAGAGGGCACGGAGGAGCACTGTCGCTCAACAGATGCATCTCCCTCGGGACAACCATGCAAATCAAAGCACACCTCATCTGTCTTCTAGCTAGGAATTGTTGGCCGGACTTTTGGGCTGATTGATGGCTTCTTTCTCATCGACATCAGGCCTCCCCTCGCTACTAAGTACTATTTAGTCATGGGTAACTCCACTACGATCCAAGATCCTATAAACCAAATCTTTTACCCTCCTCCGGTAATGAGTCCAAAGATGTGGCTTGATTGATGGGTTGTTATTCTATAAAGGGACAAAGCAACATAAATCCGGTCCCTGTTAACTCGAGGACCGCTCAACAGACGTGAATAAAAAAATTATATATTAATTTGGCGATCTTCACCCCATCTATTTCTTCCCGGATTTTGTTCTGAGGATGACTTGACATGGACTTCAAGTTTTCTCCTGCCGATCGAATGTAGGCCGCAGGATAAACTTCACTTCACAATTCTCACAGGCGTCATGACGATATATACTCCGGTGATTATATATTGGCATCGCAGCCAGATAGGTATCGTTCTAACAATCTTGATTGCCGACACATATATATCCTCTAACAGAAGAATTAGCAGCCATTATCGAAGCAAACCGCAAAATTTGAAGTCCAACAACCATCACATTGAATTTTCAAGATACAGCAAGGAGGTAGCAGGATTAGCAGCATCATTCTGCCATATAGGTGGGCCATCACCCTTAAACTCGAGGTGAAAGAGTGAATTACCTCGCCAAAAGAGAGAGAGAGAGAGAGAGAAGAGCAGGACAAATCCAATGAAGTCGGTATAGCTCCTCCAAGTAGACGGGCCAAATATGCTCGATGTATATAGAGTGGCCTGGCCCCAAGGCAAGGACTCTTGTCCCGGCAGCTGAAAAGGCTAGGATCCGATGGGCCCCCAACGGTTTGTTTGGTTGCGTGGACTAACTGCAATAAATTTGCTCCTGTCATAATCGGGACCACCACGGCATGTCAGGTCACAGGTCGCAACGGACGGGAGCCAAGAGGGATGGAGGACAGAGGCCATCGATGGTCCATGGGCTCTCCTTCTCCTTTAAGACCCGTTAAATCACGTAGCCCAGATGACTTGAATCCGCGGATGGATACAAGGGAGGCGGGGGCCACGGTCGATCGCTGGGCGCCCGCACGGAAATATCAAAGTCCCGGCCGGTCGAGTGACAACGACGTGAAACGCCGACCGGCCGCGGGCGCAGGCCTCGTGAGGATCCATCCAAATCGCTGTTGTAAATGTTTCGTGGGCCCCCGACGGTGGGAGCTTTCAGGAGCCAGCGCCTCCCCGGCTGGAATTCTCGCGAGCTTCCAAAATGTTTGGAATTTTTAATTTACACTCTTATGTCTGAATCGGCTGGCTAGGAACGTAATTGACGTACCAGCTTGCACTGTAAATTTCTTTTCGTTTTTCTTCTTTTCCTTGCTAGTACTTTCTAAATTTGTATACCCACAAATGTTCGTGTTGGTTTTCATGTGGATAGAAATAAATGTTTTGTGCTGCACTCCACAAACAAAGAATCATATAAGCCATATGGAATAATAGGAGGTTCCATCGGATGCCCCTTTTTCACGTTCTTAGTAACAATAGAACCAAAAATTCCAAATTACGGGAACTTTTGAGATTATTTATAAATTTCTGGGAATAAACCATTCTTGAGTACGTAGTTGTTAAACTATTTGTAAATCAAAAATGAAAAAAAAGAAAATACAGTTCGATCATCTCAAGTTCGAATGATTCTCATATATATCTCCTCATTTTTGAAATTTACAAAATAATCCTTTAAATTTTCAAATCATTCCAAAATCGTCCTCTTGATAATGAGGCACAGTGATTGTGTAAAAATAAAAGCTCCATTTAAAGGTGCAGGATGGATAATTTTGAGTCTCATCATAACGTCATATTAAGAATTCCAGCTCCTCGTCATGGTACAGTTATAATTGTTTCTCTTCTGCCCTGCGGAAGATAGTTTTTTCTTCTTTTTTTTTTCAAAAAAAAAAAAAAAAAGGAAAACTCGTAATGGTACAGAAAACTTGGCCAACCTCCGCCCAGTTTGTCATTCAACAAATGAATGAACCCACAGAGTTGGGAAGAATCCATAAACAAACTGACCCAGGACAACCCGAAAGAGGATCGCATGGTCGGCTTAGCCCAGTCAAGCTGTAGCCCAAGGCCTCATGAACTTCTACGACTTATAATCGATCACAAACTCCAGAGTCGACAAAATTACACAAATCAACGGGACGGTGTTTTGATTCCTGGGGCACAATGAACATGAAACCTCAGACTGCATCCGCAGCACTTGAAAATTTTGTCACACACAATAACTTGGTTCAAAACCGTGTCAACAGAAATTCTTAATTTGATTCGAAAAGTTTCTACCGCAAGATAACTGGATTTGCAAATCAAATTTATCAAGGTACCATTCGTCATGGTCAAAAGTCACAGACTACAGATGCTGAGAAGATTGCCATCACTGCAAATACCTTGAACAGCGGTGCTCTATCCCTTCCCTCGTTTCGAGAGTTCTATTTCCATTAGCCGTCAACTCTAATAGGGTCGGATTTGTGCTACGTCACCACTCACCGTCCCATAATTATTCTGTGATGGAGGAATTGCAGTTGGAGATAGACCTAATGGAGGAGAAGTTTTAATTGGCAGAAGTTCATCACAAGGAATTGTGTGTACAACACCAAAAGATATCCATACAATCAATGTAAACTTGGAACTACTGCTTGAATTAATACCATCATACAACTCAAAAGATACCAAATCATTAGATTTGCTAGCTAGAAATGCTGTAACTTATCTAGTAAATCATGTATACATGAACTCGTACAAAAAAGACAAATCAAAAATCAAAACCAAAATAAACCTTGTAACGCTAATCAGAATCCATCAAGCTTTCATGAAATTCTTAAATAAATCAAAATTGAGTTTATATGATACATATTTATGATACTGGATGAGAAAATTATGCAGTGATAATACAATAGAAAATCAAAAAGGTTTTAGTTCTCATTACAGTGTTCCGAAAAAAATAAATAAATAAATAAATAAAGAAGAAGATTAAAATGGAGGAAACAAAAAATTACAAGGCAACACTGTTCCAACCATCAAGACAATCACTTCCAGTTGTTTGCAACAATGTCAGCCAAATCTACCACCCTCTGTGAGTAACCCCATTCATTGTCATACCATGCGATCACCTTAACCATGTCGTCGCCCATAACCATGGTCAGCGACGAATCTACAGTGGATGACACATCGCTGCAACGGAAATCCACGGACACAAGAGGCTCATCGCACACGGAGAGAATGCCTCTTAACTCCTTCTCTGCACTGTCCCGGAAAGCAGCATTGATCTCTTCAGCGAGGATCTTCTTCGAAACTTGAACGACAAGGTCAACAACAGAGACGTTAGGAGTGGGGACTCGAAGGGCGATTTCATTGAGCTTGCCCTTAAGGGTGGGGAGGACCAAGGCCACAGCTTTGGCAGCACCGGTGGATGTGGGGACGATGTTGAGGGCAGCTGCTCGCGCACGTCGGAGGTCACGATGGCTTGCATCCAGCAGCCGTTGGTCACCGGTGTAAGAGTGGGTAGTCGTCATGGTTCCCTTGATGATGCCTGTCATGGTTTTCAAAAGGTTCGACCACAAAGTTTTCGCAAAGAAAGAATGGAAATCGATTAAAGATATGCACGAGATTCATTCCCAAATTGGGGGAGAGGAGGCTGTGGATCTGATTGAGCAGATTTCCACTGAGATTCAGTCAAATATTACTTGGATGATAGGAGTTTCACAGCGTTGATCCACGCCATTAGATACGATTTACTGCTTCTAAATTTTGCCCAAATACCAAAAATCATGAGATTTGGAGATTCATAGTTAATGCATCAAGTGGTTAAAATATATACATTGTTTCATGTTATTTAAATTGTTCAATTCTCGACTACTTGATTTATATGCTAGTATTCTCTAAATTATATGATTTTTTATACATAAGTTGTTTAGAGGTCAAAGAATACATCCAATATCTTGGATGTTCGAGGTAGGATTTTCATAATCCAATCAAGATATGATTAGATTTGGGTAGAAATCCATTCAATCCAATCCTAGCCTACGCCTCTCTCAACACACACATATGGATATACACACATACATGCGCACATGCATGCAAACAAGCTCAGGACCATCTAACTACAGACTTCGAGATGTGAAACATGAAAGATATTAACAATATTGCATACAATCAACAAAAGCATAAGCAGTGAAGGAGACTAAAACACAATTAAAATTTTGAATTTGAAAATGTTAACTATAATAAATGCTAAAGTTCCAACAAGAGAAGAGATGGTGCAATCGCAAAAGTATACCCAACAAGCATAAAAAGAAGTGCTTATGCCTTTTGGTGTCATGTTTTCATCAAATACTAGTGTTTTTCTTCAAAGCACTATATGGAAGTGCTCATTTAGATAGTTGTATTGGGTGAAACCCACAATTCCTAGAGGATTGTAGGCCAAGAAGCCCTTAGAAGATCCAATGTATCAGACTCAAGAGTGAATGCAGGTTGAGCACATTGCTACTCCAAGAAGGATTTGTGCTACTAGAAATTTGAGTATGTGAGCAGATCATCATTGAGATACAGATCTACCATAAAAGGTGTAGATTATTGATATTCAGAGGTACCCTACGAAAGGCAATGGAGTGCTGGATGCCTGATTTCTTTTGGATGAAGATACAAGGAAGACAACCTCGAGGTTCGACAGTATAGGATAAGGATGGTGATAATATCAGCTTGCTTAGTAGCATGGCAACGTGGATTCTCAGCTTCTTGGGGTGACCCGACATTCTTTAATGAGAGACTATATGATGATCATAGGTCAATAATTGGAAATAAATCAATGGTACCCGTAGCTGGGGCATTCGTTCTTGTTAGAGAGGCCATCCATATTTAGAGTACTACATAATTAAATGATGAAGAAGCCAGCCAGCAAAATATATATATATGATACTTCTGTGGTCATGATTCTTCATGTTGTCTCTAAGGTTTTCACAAGAAATAGACCATTATAACGAAGAGTCCCGTTAAAGCCTTAAAAAAAAAAGCAGCTTGATGTGAAAGTGAATGGAATTAGCAGTTTATACGTACCGAACTTTTGGTCGAGTACCTTGACGAAAGGGGAGAGGCAGTTGGTGGTGCAGGAGGCGTTGCTGATGATGGGCTCGTCGGGGTTGTAGGTCTCGGCGTTGACGCCCACCACGTAGGTGGGGATGTCCCCTTCCCCGGGCCATGATCAGCACCATCTGCGCCCCCGGCCGCCTGGATGTTCTTCCCCGCCCCTTCCCTTTCCACGAACACCCCCGTCCCCTTGATCACCAGCTCGATGCCCAGCTCCCTGCGTTATATGTATATGTTGTATAGATTTATTAATTGGTCGGGTCGATCAATTTCATCATCGGTGACATGCATCGATCACCATGCACCATCAAAGACTAACTACATCATATATATATATATATATATATATATTGTATATGTGACTTAGTTCCATGGGAGATCCAGTGGGTTGCGGTTGGTGACGACCTGGATGACCTTGCCGTCGACGGAGATGGCGGCATCACCGGCGGGCTTGACGTCGGCCTCGAAGATGCCGAGGGTGGAGTCGTATTTGAGGAGGTGGGAGGCCTGCTTGACGCCGCCGGGGTCGTTGATGGCCACCACGTCAAATGGGGACTCCTTGCGCCCGTGCCAGCACCGCAAAAAGTTCCGCCCGAACCCTTTGATAGCCACCTTTATCTTCGCCTCCGCCGGCCCCTTCCGGCACCCACCTCTCCCTCTTCCAACCTACACTCATTCACCTGCCGATATGAATCTCTTTTTTCTTTCTTATCTTTATTCCTCTGGGATCTGATTTCGTTCGAGTCCATGCAGTCCATATATGACCGCAAGTGAGCCAGTTTGGACCTAGAAATGAGGAAAGGTCTTGATCAACGGATTGGAGGGTCCGGAGAGATCGATCGATGAAAGTATGCCACTGACCTAAGCCCAAGCTCATGGCTCAGGATGCATAAAAATAGACCAAATGCCGACTGGATTTGGCTGGTTTTCGATCCCAAATTTTTCGGGGCGATAAAAAAAAAGGGGGGGGGCAGCTTTAGATAGCACTGTAATGGTTGATGAGAATTTATGATTAGTTGGGGCAAGGCTGGGCGGTTCTACTTGTCCTGAGCAACAAACAAGCAACAACGAAAACTGTGGGGTAATGCACGAAGGTAGGTGGGGCTTAGGCTCTTCCTTATTTCTCAAAATAAGAAAAGCTTTTGAAGATGTAAATATTGGAGGTTAGAATGCTCCCATAGGCAAATTGATGACGAGATTAGGTGGTCATTTCCAGCTACAGAGTTGAATGGAGGAGCAGAGTTCGGAAGAAGGCAATGACATGTTAGAAACAAAATAGTGTCCAAGGCTATAGTAATAATGAAGACGTGTTTGTAAACAAAAGAATTTCTTATCAAAAAAAAAAGGAAACAAAAGAAATAAAAAGATGTAGACGATGATGGGAATGGAAAGGTGATACTAGCATGGTAAGCTAGCTTTCTAGATTACAAGATCGGTGGCGGAATCTGGTGGTGTTTAAATGGCAATGCTAGTGGAAGTATTTTGGTTTCAGAAGACAAGGCAAATAACAAATCAACAATCAGAAGCAATAAGAATAAGTGAACAAGAATATTCGACATAGTAATTAATTTTTTAACATATCATAGATAAACCATGATCTTACAGTAACTTTGTTATCGACTGATTACGTGCCAATTGCCAAGGAAATAGTCATCAAATACGCAGTAAACAACTATATCTGTAAATGACTGGTAGCCTATTTCAGTGTTTCCAATATTGTTGATATTTTTGACTGGAAACAATTTCAAGATGCATGATAATGTGAAGTTGATCGATAAAGGGGTTGGAACTCTGCACCTAGACCGGGTTCCTTAATTTGGTCAGATATCGATCAGGCAAAATACGTCCTATCCAAGCTCTTATCGAACTGGACCTGCCATGATTCAATCCAAGCCTCCTGAGCCAATTCGAGACCATATATAGATAGCAAACGTTCGGACCCCGCCAAGAAGCCGGACAAGGTATAATTCGGCCGGTCGATCGAGGCACCCGGGTACCATTAAGTTGCCACGGTGCGATCCATGGTTCAGAGAGCATGGTAAAAGCCCATGCAGCGAGCAGGGCTATAGGATCGACGCACGAATTGGATTCTGGAATTCAAATCAACAAGGATCAAAATTAAGCTTGAAGAACGGAGGAAATGGGAGGACAGTGAAGCTCACCGCAGAGATCTTAAAGGCGATGACGGAGAGGAAGTCATCTTGGGTATTGATCTTTCTCAAGGGCAGCGACGAGCTCCTCAGCCCCGAGAACTCCAAGAAACCCCAGCCGTTCGCCTGCGTCCAATAAACCACCGTACAGAATCGGGACAACTTATCAAACACCGGCTAGTGAGTTCCTAATCCAGCTTCGGGCTTGTTGGATCGATTGGGCTAGAGAGAGGAGCTGAAGAGGAGCATTGGCTATTGAGAGCGTAGCCGAAGCCACGAGGGTGGAGGGTGGTGTTCTTCTCTGTAAGAATAGCAATGGATAGGATTTAGATCGGATAATATACCACTTATCTCCAAATCCAAACTTAATACCCTATATCCAAACCCTATCCGATATCCAATTGGATAAGAAATGAGATATCCATCCTCATACCTAATGGGTTTGGAGATATCCACGGATAACTCATTTTCGCATACCCAACCAATTTCCATCTCATATCCAAAAAAATAAACAACCAAAATAATTTTATGCATATTATCAATCAAAACAGAATTATCAATTCAATATAAAATATAATTTATAAGTCTAGATTTATAGAAATCAAACATAAAAATAGAATTACAATTCAACATAGAACATATAAACAATCAAAATAATTTTATACATATTATCAATCGAAATAGAATTATCAAAACAGAATTATAAACATATATATTCGGATATGAGTTCGGATATGGATTCGGATATTATCCACACTCGTAGGTTCGGGTTGGGTTCGGATTTGAATTTGAGTAGAAAACAGCACTACCCATATTCTATCCATATCCGTGCTACAATTTTCAGATTTTACCCAAACTCGAATTCAAATCCGATCAAACTCTATTTTTCGGATTTGGATAAGGTGCATACTCATCGGGTCGGATCAATTTTGCCATCCCTACTCTCTAGGTGAAGATTGAGAGGCAGCAGCACCAGAAGAGAAGCAGAGACCTTATATGATATAAGGATAGGAGAATGAAGGAAAAAAAAGGTTGTGGTGTGGGGAAGCAGTGGGTTTGGGAGGCGGGGATTGGAAAACAGAAGAGGCGAGTGATGAGATTGCGGACAGCCCGTCGAGGAACGTATGGCTGGCACAACTCCTCGATCGAATATGAGTGGACTGGATGCCCGTCTTGAGACGTGGGCTTGCGTGTCGGCCTGGGCCTTTAAAACCGGTCGCGGCCTTTGGACCTGGTAGCTGGGTTTCTGGTCCCACGGCTTCTGTTGGACGGCTGTGGCCCAGAAAAAACAGAAGAGAGCCTCCATGGCCTTTTCCATGGATTCTCTCCCGCAGCTGCCCGGTGATTGGTCCATGCCGCAGATAACGGCACCGTAACGTTCCGCCAATGATGATGTGTTTTGGATCTTCTATTCATTGGCCTTGCTTCGATCCAGTGCCCTCACAAGGCAGACTAATCACCATGTAGCAATAGACGAGGCCACGTTGCAAAAGGTTGTGGATGATTGCATTCAAGGAAAAGCGGATACCATAATTGGATCGCCTGGGTATCCTGCAATACACAATTGTTGGCTCAAACCGCATGAGATTACTGGTGACTACTTGGAACTTGAAAAGCCGAACAAGGTTATGTAGAAGATGAAACCGAGAGGATAGGATAGTTCATCATAGTTATGAGTTGGAAAATTTCAGAATGGATCTGCTTGTGGAAGGATTCTTGGTGACTGTTAGGAAGTTGAAGAGCTGAAGAAGGTTACGTAGACGATGAAACCGAGAGGATATCATCAACATTGTTGGCTGCCAACATCTTGCTGTTGAATTGCTAAAGCCCTAGTATGAGATACCAGTGGCATGGGTTCGACCCGGTTCTCATCCTTGTTCCGGCTGGGTTTCCTCCCTGTCCTAGTAAGCTTCTAAAAACTGGGGCGCAAGTTCGAGAACTTCCCCTTTAATCACGCCTGTTCAATATCAAATGATGCAAACTCGTTGTTTCGTGTTTATGCAACCCAGAATACCATAAAAGAGGTGTTGTTGCCAATCTCCCCATCTGAGATCGATCACCGAGATGGATGTGGCCAAAAATGAAACCATCGCTGGAGCTTCGTCCGAACACCTGCAAAACAAGTCCTCACTGAAGATGGTGTTTTCCGGTGAAGATCCTCCGACGCTCATGTAAGAAGATGGAAAACAATGAGAGAAGAAAGCGAAAAGTCGATTGCATACCTTAAAGGATCCTAGAGCCATAATTTATAGGGGAGGAGTTTGAGTCGTATTCATCTCGGAGTGTCGATGATTTTCAAATTTGTAGCATAGATTGATTCAGAAAAGATATTTTTTTTTTATGAAAGGCTCGATCGTGAAGAAGTTTTACTCAATCTGGACTTTCTCAATTTGAGGCGGGACGAAACTGATGAGATTAGATCGGCCACGGCCGAGCTATAATAGATCGTCCGAGATCGAGATACTGAAGTGAAGCAGATGCTTGTCCTTCAAGTGATCTAGAATAGATCGGCCAAGGACGATCTAGAATAAATCCTCCGAGACCGAAGAGCTGAGAACTACTGCTGACGAAATATCTGTCAGTCTCTGTCACATCGACGTTTCTATCGGACGTCCATCTCCTATAGCTCGATAGGAGTCAAAAATGTCACAATCGAGACCGAGGTACATATCCACAGCAAGAGGAAAAAATTTTTGTCAAGAAAAATAATCTTTCCTCGTTGGGACATTCAGAAGAGTTGAGCAATGGATGCAATAATATAAAAGCATCAATTCCATAAAAGAGATTGTCATTCCCCTGAACCTGTTCATTCAGATGCGATCTACCGGGATTCCCATTCCTGGTTTGGCTGAGTGCAGCACCATGTCCACGTGTGCAAGGTGCAGGCTCGCCACATCTTCCATAGTTTTTATCCAGAGGCCATCCAGGGGGACCCCCAGTTCTGGTCTGGTTGAGTGCACTACCATAGTTCCTGCATTATTTACATCAGCAAGTTGTTTCCTGAGATCTAAGCCTGATCATATATTTGATTATATCATAAGTTGAAGGCAAACATTCACCCACCACCAGCTTTGGCCAGAACCGATCAAATGATACAAAAGAATACTCGACGGAAACCAGTCATTAGCTGAGTTTAAGGGTCAGTTTTTGTTTGCTTCATCTGAACTAATGGCTGAAACCTCGAATCTTGATCCCAGCATTATGGTCCTCCCACACTATTCTGTCAAATTCAGATAGCTCCTAATTCCGATGAGATATAAAATTTTATAAAATTAACCTTAAGACGCCATACCTTTGGGATATTCAATATAACGAGGAAACAACCCAGAACAATTATGGAACTCAACCTTGGGAAGCATAGAGATTCAGCATAACGCTTGCAGTGACACTTTGACAAAGATTTAGACAAAGCTCTTTCCTATTGTTCCAACTTCTACAACCATCCAACATCTAAAACTCCAACTTAAAAACATTCAAGTTCACTTTCCTTGAAATTCTACTCAAAAACATCCAACGTGAGTTTAATACTGTAGATACTGCTGTAAACTCATACACTGACCTGGTAATCCAAAGGAGGCTAGCCAATTCTGTCCTCCTATTTACAGTACACAGACAAATGTCATTTTGGTTGATGTGTGTTTTTCTTAACAATCACAAGCCAAAACCTCATCCAAGGTTGTTTTCCAACAAGAAACTTCCTCTAAAACCGAGCTCTTTAAGGGCACGGGACTGCAAACAGGAGTCCTAGGTCCAGACTCCTCCCTCAGGACTGAAAGACAACATCCTCTGAAAGACATCATCCAAAACATCGATAGGAAGAACAATACGCTTCCAATTAGTAACACAACAATCTAATGAATCCGATAAATAGCAACCACTGAGATTCTAGTAAAATGACTCCAAAGATTTGGTCCATCAAAGAGTGCCTTTATCCTTTCCCCTCTGTACATTATATTCTTAAGGGCTAAGCAACAATAACATTTTCCCCAAGAAAATTTGCACTAGGCTACGGGTTCCACTCTGTAGATCGACTCATGAATGCTGTCTAGCACTGTAACAACTCCCTTATTGTTGTTCCACATTATCTTTAAAATAAACCATTTTTTGCTCAATGTTCATGCTAAAAATTATATCTTTACAGCACCAATCTAAGTAACTACTTTTTAAACATACATTGCCAATCTATTTCTATTATGAATTTACATGCACCATGCCACTCTGCCAACTAATATGCCTGCTGAAAATGAGTTTAATAATCCCATGGAGCAACTTTTTCTTCTTCCTCCGCCCACCCCCCCCTCCTCCCCCACAAAAAAAAAAAAAAGAATCTCAACGGAGGCCCTAAAAGATGATCCAACTTTAGATTCAAAATGATAAGTCAACCTCAATTATTAGCAAAAGTGCAGACTCTGGAATTAACAAGGTGAACCAAAAATTTCTCTTGTTTTGATCAGATATTCACATCCATGAATAAATTTACCTCAAGATTGAACAGAGGATGGAGCAAATCTAAAACAGCAGATAACAAATACCAAGTTGGTGCAAATCCAAAAAGAATCTATTTCTTATTTGCTGAAGCCTTAAGGGATGGAAAATATGGAACAAATGATGCCTCTTTCAACTACCTAGATTGTGAGAGCAACTGAAGTCTGAAGTACAGATTCAACTGTATTTGCAGTCTAAGCCCATTGTCAGCAAACAAAGTTTAATCCACTTGTAGTTTGAATCACTAAATGGGCAATCCCATAACATCCAACTAGAAATCCAAGGAAATATGAATTTAGAGAATGCCCGGCATCCAAGGTTTCACATCCAGTCAACTGAAACTAATTCTTAATCGACTACTTTTAATCTCAACAAAACCAAGGAAATATATCACCACTCCCCTCCACACCCCCTGACAAATACACACACATAAAGGTGTGATGATGAATCATGGACACCAATACAGGTTAAGTATACAGCATGATACAAGTTAGGCAATACATAAATATTTCAAAAATAGGACACTGTCACAAGATAATAAATAGACTATTTTTTACATATATGAAAGCTATCTATAAAATATAATGTGTTATCGTAAGATTATAGTCTAGACTTTGTACAATAGCATCAACATCCATGAATTCCATCATCTAGTCACAATTCAAATCCATAGACCCCACGTTATACTCTATACACAACATCAACATCACTGAATCTGAAGTCCCATCAAACAACTCCCGCCATGTACATAACCCATCCACCACAGGCCACAAAGCTGTACAGATTAACTTCACAATAAATATCTTGGGGGAAGCACCCTTTCCCCCTTGTATTCAACCCAAAAAAAAACACTGACTCTGAAAAGATCAGTCTGTGTATAATAGAATGAGAGAGTCCCCTCATCCCTATACGTAAGGTTTAAGAGTCCCCACACTTCCAACGGTCATCCTATAGGTACCCTCCATCTCTCCCTTCTTCTTTTCTCTTCTTCTTTCTTTCTTTGTTTGCTTCTTTTTCTTCTTTCCTTTGTTTCTTTCTTTCACTTCTCCCTTCTTTCACCTTTCAGTTTCTTCTTTCTTTCTTTCACTTCTCCCTTCTTTCACCTTTCAGTTTCTTCTTTCTTTCTTTCTTTCCTCCCTTTTCTTCTCCCTTCCTTTTTTTCTTCTCCCTTCCTCCTTTTCTCTCTTTCATTTTCTTGTTTTTCTTTTCTTTTTCTTCTTCTTTTACCGCATGAATGGTTTCCAAAGTCCTGCCTTATCCCAATTCCCGTCTTCTCATAGGAATAGGATGGCCAGGAACACCCTACCTCATGCCAGGATTTCAAACTATCTCCTTTTTTTCTCAAGAAATACAACATTTAAAGTAAATATTTGCCATGCATCTAGCTATACATGACAGGTATTACTATCTCATGACATACAATTAGGAGCACGTGTATCCTAAACCATCGTGTTACATGCACCAGCCAACAAGCATCTAGAATGTGATGTGACTTGGCCAAGTGGGATAAAAACCAAGACCGTGAAGTTCCGCTCAATACTTGCTGAACGCTCTCATAAAACCCCTCAGCATCTTTCCCCCCCTTTTGCAATCAACTTTGAATGCAAAGAGAAGAAACAAGAAAGAAAGAAATAAAGAAGGGAAGAAGAGGAAGAGAACTTAGATCTGGCCTCCTCCAAGCCTAAATCCCCTATAATCTCCTCTCCTGCCATTTCTTTTGCCACTAAAACTTGCTGTTTTTTTTTCTCTGCCAAAAAACTCACCTAATCCTAACAAAAAAAAGGAACAATAAAGAGCATTAAAAAAAAAAAAGCAAAGAGTAAAAAGGGTCCCAATATGATATTGAGATGCCACATTGTATCATATGCCAGTATCTAGGTGTTTTGATATTGTAGTAGCTTAGTCCCCAACCAATACATGCATCAAGATCGTATCATCAAACCTCGAACCAACCTTACACAAGTCATCAAGCACAACCTTTATGTTAATTACAAGCTATAGAATCTATTTTACCAAAAACACAATATTATTGAGCTCCAACAATAGATGAGCACATATGACGCATCACATCATCAAAAGCCCCCCTATATATGATAAAAAGCCTAACCAAAGGATGCATCATCTTCTAGAAGCAATGTTAGTACCAATGCTTTGGAGAAGAACTTGAGTTTATAAATCATCTCTTAGTCAACATGATTTCACCATCTAATTCACATAGCTGACACTAACAGATATTCTCTTGTTCGCGAAGGCGAGTCCTTCCAGAGGGAACCATGAAATGTTCTCCCTTACAAAAATAGTTCAATGCTCCACTCCTAAGTGACTAACCACTTTCCTAAAGCATGGATATCAAACTTCTTACTATGATCATCTCTCTTTCAACTAAGCACCCTATGTAAGTCACAATTGAGCCCTATGAGTAATACAAGGCTTGACGAAAACAATCAAGGCAACCCCAACATTGACTTTCAAACCACTGTAAACTTCTAGCAATATTCTTCGAAGTATACTTTGAAGGCAAAGAACAACCTCTATGCAATCCGTTGCAGCCTTATATCCTAACACCTTTTAATAGAACAATTTTCCTAGCACTTCACCTTTTGCTAAGTGGCAAATGAAATGCATGTATGCAATATCTAATTTTAGTCCTAATCAAGGTTTTAAATCCCATAGAATGGGGCTGTCTTATTTTTTTCTATAGAATGGAATGTGCCATCGTCCCAATCCATCCCGATACTTGGGGTAGGAGATGTGCCAAGACATGCTATTCGGAACACTAAGACAATGATAGGATGGTCCTGTCTCAACATATAGGATGGTACAGGACTTGAATTCTTGGTCCAAACCACCACATTAAAAGCACCAGACCAAGGAAAAACCACCATGTCAAGTCAATTTCCATTTGTTACCTAACTGGAGAAATCCTTAAACACTGATAATTCATAAGAATTTATATCAAGCAAAAAGGACAGGGGGAAGCAAGTGCAACAAAGCAATAGATAAGATGCAAAAACACAGCACAAAAAGCAATGGGGAAAAAGATAATTAATCATGTCACCATCATGAACTACATCCAGTTCTAGTATTTGGCAACCTGTGGAAGTAAAGTGTTCTGTAATCCTCATTTTGATTTTCTTTAAATAATTATTTTCACATGGAAGAGACTATTCATATAGGTTAAGTTTCTCTTCATCTCGTCAAATAAGCATCCACAACATATCTTTTCATTCAACTTAGTATTAATCAACAAGTTGTACTATCTAAATATTGCCTCATAAAATCATTTGACCTACTAGTACTTCTAGATCCTTACAACTCTTCTTTCTTCAATTCCAACTTTCTCCTCTATCATGATCAGTTTGTAAGAAGAGCTAAACCTAAGAAACACATGGGACAGTCCTATTCATTCACCGTCATGATCACCAAAATAACCAATGTCTAGTTCCAGGCTTATGCATGATGCTACCTTGTTGTCTCCACCTCAATCCTTGAAAGCATGAATATGATCAAGTTCAGGAGGCTTTGGCTTATCTTAAGTTCAAGACCAAGTATACTTCTTCAGAAGATGTAAATCCACAAGGTCAAAGTTTTTGACAAACACAATCAACCTTTTCACAATCTTTAGACCTTTTGAAGCTAAATCAACTCTTTGATCTAAATAGCGTTTCCAAACTGAGGGTTAGGTCCTATGGGATGGTGACTTGCTACTGCTTTCTCGCTTTTTTCAATTACCTCAAAACCTTACTCGTATTCCACTCGCTTCCTTTCGTTTATGTTCTTACTTAAGGAAGGCTGGGTTATTTCACTTGAACAGGGGCGGAGGTCGCTCTACCAATGGGTTCCGGAGATGGAATATGCTCGTTAAGATACTTTGATCCAAACTAGCCCTCGAGGGGAAGTGTCTCTACTGAATAAGTAGAGTTTCGCCTTGCAACTTCAAAGAAAAATTTAGTGAACCATCAATAACTTTTAAATGATGGTGATCAAAATCTTATTATGCAATGTTACCAAATGATAGGATATACAAAAAGCTCAAATCAGTATGCAAATTAACTCAAAAGGACCAACAACAAACCCATAACATGGAATTCCTCCAAATTCTCACATATGAACAAGTTCATAAAGTCCAAGAAAGATTAACATTTGAAAGAAGAGAATCAAATAACAGTACCAGTAATACAAACAAAACTGAACAACAGGACAAAATCAAACAACAAAAGCGACTATATTACACATTATCAAATCCCAAGCATTCAACACTAACACCACAATGTGCTACAGCAATCAATCATCAGCAGCAAGGGGCGACAATCTAAGCAATGTAAGTAGATCTCACAGCAGAGTCCCCAAACAAGCAATTAATGGTATTCCCATGTAATTAAAGTCAGTTCAACTCCACAATCCAAGGTCCAAATGTAAAAACTAAACAAACTACAAATTACATCACAAGCAAGCAAGATAAGGAGATCAGACTATCGCCCAGTAGAGAAGCACCCAAGGTGGCCTATGGCCCATCCCTAATCTAAAGCAAGTAAGAAACTCCTCAATCTTCTATTTTATCCCACGCTATCCCATATGTAGCGGATGACTAATTGAAGGTGAGAAATCGCTGATAGCAGCATCAGCAAAAAGATGATGAGATGATAAGAATAGTCAATGGATAGATGAACCTGTCTTTATTCCTTTCGTATGCCTCTTTCTCAAACCCTGAGTATCTGGAGCTTGGTGGAGAAGGCGATGGCAACCCAGTCGGGCTGGGTGGAGGACCACTGCAGCTGCTCGATCTCCGCCCCGGCGGTGTAGGCGAGAATGGGGTCGAGGTCGCCCTCGGCAGCGGCCTGGGCCTGCTGGCCGCCTCCCGAGGCGCTGCCCATGGAGGAGAGGTCCCAGATGAGGGCCTGAGAGTCGTCGCCGGCAGTGCAGATGTGGCAGGAGCTGTGGGGGGCCCAGGCGATGGCGTTGACGCTGGCCTGGTGGCGGTGGAGCTCCACGACAGGGAGGGTGGGGAAGCGGATGTCGAGGACGACGACCTTGGCAGAGTCCATGATGATGGTGGCCATGTAGCGGGGGTCCTGCTTGTTCCAGCCGAGGCGGACGAGGGGAGTGTCGGGGGGGTCGGCCGACTCGTAGATGATGGTGGAGTGCTCCTTGTCGCGGAGGTCGAAGACGCGGACGGAGCCGTCGGCGGAGACGGAGGCGAAAACGCCGACGCCGCCCCAGGCGATGTCGTAGACCTCCTTGTCGTGGGCGATGAGCTGGGTGTCGACGGCCTCGCGTTCGATGTCCCAGATGGTGCAGGTGGTGTCGATGGAGGAGGTGCCCACGCGGCGCGGCTCGGCCTCGTTCCAGTCGAAGGAGGTCAGAGGCCCGCAGAACTCGGAGTTGCGGTTGCCGTTGAGGAGGGACCGGAGCTCAACGCGTGACGACGAGGGCGACTTGGAGGAGGAGTTGTGCTTCCTGTCGTCGTCGCCGCCGCCGCCTTCGTCATCCGATGATATGCGCCACAGGCGGAGGAAGTCGGCGGAGGTGGCGAGGAGGTCGGGGCGGATGCAGTCGCGGTCGGGGACGAACATGGTCTTGGTGGGGGGGTAGGGGTGCTCGAAGGAGAGGGCCGGGTCCGAGCGGATCTCACCGGTGGAGTCGTCCAGCTGGACGATCTCCACGCGGTTCGGATACTGCTCCAGGAGGCTCGCGATGGCCAGACGGTACTTCTTGTCCCGCCGGACGCTCCAGTTCATCGCGTAGATGTGCCACGGCGCCTCGTACGTGTAGATCTCCGACCGCTTCTGCTGCTCCTCCGAACCCTCCGGCGTCCTTTCTCCGCCGCCGCTACCGCCCATTTCTACCACCCTTCTGGGTCCTCTTCTCTCTCCAGGTTGCTGCACGGAGAGACGGAATTGATTAGGAGGATTCAGACGGTCGGAGAGGCGACGGTCGGCTCAGCGGAGTAGGAAGAAAGCCCTACTACGCCGCTGGCCCTCGCAACGAGACCTAGCTATCTACTCTGGAACGGGGTTGTAATCCGATTCTACCCGGTTTTCTCGAGCCTTCCACCTTATGTGGATTTCGGACTGGACCGCGCCACGAGCAATCATCATCATCCGTACTCATGGTCTCTCGAGTCGGCCCGGATCGAGTTTGTATGCAGCCGGGCACGGTCCAAAAACAGGCCCTTGGTAAACAGGTCGAACACCAGGGAAATAAATTTTGTTCTTTAGCTACATTTATGGATCACGTGCCTCGGAACCATCGGGGCCTGCTAGGTTGAGAGAAAATTATAGGAAATGAGATTTCTTGTGTTCCACGTCCTCCACTGCATCCACCTTAACCTCAAAACTTGAGAATCATATTAGGACGGAACTTCTTTTGTTGATGGAGATGTCTGATCATTCCCTATTTGATGCAAAAAATTTTAACTCTTTCTGATTTAAACTTGAGAGGTTGTTTTTGTTTTAGTTAGAGCATTCATTTTATGATTGTTTCAACTTATGAAAAATATATAAGAAAAAAAATTAGTTATGTGTTTTAAATAAATAAGTACAAAAATAATATACTTACAACCTCTGTTTAGGTTGGGTTTGGCATTCAAAGGGTATAGCAACCGAATTTGCAAGATTGGGATGTACTAAATTTATTATATATATTTATTGGAGACCACCACCTCATTCGATCATGATCGAGATAAATAAAGGTTGACCATAGCTGATCCGAAAGAGTTAAGAAAGCATGGTCTCAAATTTAATAGATCTTCCCAATTTAGCAAGATGATCATTTTGAGATGATTATCCTTCCCGCAACTATCAAAGCCCAGATAAAGAAGCCCTAAACCGTCAAATTCTATCATGTCCCAAAAAGCAATTATTGGTTGGCTCCATGTAACAAACACAGAAAGATAACTCAGTTAGCACGATCTGCCGCAATATTCAAAAATTAAATAATTCTTTGGGTGTGCACAACTCTAACTCTCCCTCTATGAATAGGAGGAGTGAGAATCCTAAAGTAAACTCTTGAAAGGCCTCAAAACTCTCTCTCTCTTACTGCTCTCCAATTTTTAGCTGACTTAAGCATTGAATGATCCTCACCGAAAAATATTCTGATCAAGAACATTTTGCAGGCCGAGCTCCAACATCAGGAGGCCTCTCTATCGGTACCTCATTTGCAGTCAAAGATCCCTCCACCTTATTTTCTATCGAAGACTCTTCCACCTCATCTCTAACCGAGGATTTCTTTACCTCATCTTTTACGAGGATCCTTCCACATTATCTCCAACTGAAGACTCTTCTACCTTATCTTCTTTCGAGGACTCTTCCATACTTAGCCTCTGTTCGAAGAGATCAGTCCGACCTCAATGACTCAGAATTTGGCAGCAATATTATTTTAAAAATTTGTTAACATATACTTAAATAATATGATTGTTTTTTTCTCTTTTGTTTGGGTATTCAAAAGCCAAAGCAATTATAGAAAAGTTGAATCGAATGTCAAATAATTTTCATCCAAGATCCTACTAATAGCATTACAATTACATATTAATTTTATTGATATTAATATTAATAACTTCTGTATAAACGATATATTTAACTTCTATTTCAAGTAAAATATTAATTTTAAAATTAATAATTTCTATATTAATTTTAATTAACATTAGTATTATTCTATTTATGAATGTCAAGAAATAATCTTTGTATAAAATTCAAATATCTAATTAACTTTTATTAGTACTTAATACTAATATCTACTAAATATTAATAATCTTGGAATATTTAAAATTTAAATAAATCTAAATATTAGATAAATTTAATATACAAATATTTATTATTTATTTAATGTCTTTAAATATGAAAAATTATGAAAATAAATATTAGTATTAAATGGAATTATTAAATGTGGAATACAATTAATAGACATTGAATTTATTATTAAAATACTATGTTGAATACAACTAATAGATATTCAATTTATTATTAAAATTCTATATTAAATAAATAAAAAATTTAAATAACTTTATTTAACTTCTATATTAAATGTTAATACAAGGATTAAATATAACATAAATATTCAGTCTATCTATAAATAATATGAAATTAATATTAACATTAATATTAAATAACTTCTATATTAATGATATATTTAATTCTATATTTGTTGGGTATAAAATATCCTCAGCCGAAGTTCTTAACAGGATTGACCCTCCCAGGACTCCTCCGGCTTTCGACCGCAAATGGTATCTCTCCGGACTTCTCCAACAGTCGGATTCCCACAGTGCTGACTGAATTCTCCCGACGGACGAACTCCCACTGTACCACCCGAGCTCCTTCAACATGAGTTCCCCCAGTCATCTATTAAGCCGCCCCAAGTGCTCACTGAACCCCGTCGCCAGCCGACTTTCTACGACTATCAGCTATTTTCCGAATCCCTTCCAGACTTCTTCCAGCCAGGTTCAACTCCAATCCGAACTAGCCCGGACTTCGTCAACGGCTGAACTTCTCCAACGGTAGATTCCTACAACTACCAGATTTCATCCGGACTCCTACGGGAGCCGAACCTTGTTCCCGACTCCGGCTGCAGGCGGACTTCGCCCAGACTCCTACGGGAGCCGGGCTCCGCCCATGACTTCACTTACAGGTAAACTTCGTCCGGACTCCTACGGGAGCCGGACTTCATCCACAACTCCCATTGCAGGAAGACTCGGCCCGGACTCCTACAGGAGCCGGATCTCGTCTCCGACTCCGACCGAAGGAAGACTCCGTCCGGACTTCGTCCCCAACCTCGACTGCTGGAAGGCTTCGTCCGGACTCCTACGGGAGCCGGGCTCCGTCCTCGACCCCGACTGCTGGTAAACTTCGTCCGGACTCCTAAGGGAGCCGGACTTCGCCCCTGACTTTGATTGCAGGTGGACTTCGCCCGGGCTCCTACGGGAGCCAGATCTCGTCTCCAACTCCAGCTGCGGGAAGACTCCGCCCGGACTCCCACGGGAGCCAGATCTCGTCTCCAGCTCCAGCTGTGGGAAGACTCCGCCCGGACTCCTACGGAAGTCGGACCTCGTTCCCGACTTCGGCTGCAGGCGGACTTCGCCCGGACTCCTACGGGAGCCGGGCTCCACCCACGACTTCACTTACAGGTAAACTTCGTCCAGACTCCTACGGGAGCCGGACTTCATCCACAACTCCTATTGCAGGAAGACTCAGCCCGGACTCCTACGGGAGCCGGATCTCGTCTCCGACTCCGGCCGAAGGAAGACTCCGTTCGGACCTCGTCCCCGATCTCGACTGCTGGAAGGCTTCGCCCGGACTCCTACGGGAGCCGGGTTCCGTCCTTGACCCCGACTGCTGGTAAACTTTGTCTGGACTCCTAAGGGAGCCGGACTTCGCCCCTGACTTTGATTGCAGGTGGACTCCGCCCGGACTCCCACGGGAGCCAGATCTCGTCTCCAGCTCCAGCTGCGGGAAGACTCCGCCCGGACTCCTACGGGAGCCGGACCTCGTTCCCGACTCCGGCTGCAGGCGGACTTCGCCCGGACTCCTACGGGAGCCGGGCTCCGCCCACGACTTCACTTATAGGTAAACTTCGTCCGGACTACTACGGGAGCCGGACTTCATCCACAACTTCCATTGCAGGAAGACTCAGCCCGGACTCCTACGGGAGCCGGATCTCGTCTCCGACTCCGGCCGAAGGAAGACTCCGTCTGGACTTCGTCCCCGATCTCGACTGCTGGAAGGCTTCGTCCGGACTCCTACGGGAGTCGGGCTCCATCCTCGACCCCGACTGCTGGTAAACTTCGTCCGAACTCCTAAGGGAGCCGGACTTTGCCCCTGACTTTGATTGCAGGTGGACTTCGCCCGGGCTCCTACGGGAGCCAGATCTCGTCTCCGACTCCAGCTGCGGGAAGACTCCACCCGGACTTCGTCCCTGACCTCGACTGCTGGAAGGCTTCGCCCGGACTCCTACGGGAGCCGGGCTCCGTCCTCGATCCCGACTGCTGGTAAACTTCGTCCGGACTTCTAAGGGAGCCGGACTTCGCCTCTGACTTTGATTGCAGGTAGACTTCGCCCGGGCTCCTACGGGAGCCAGATCTCGTCTCCGACTCCAGCTGCGGGAAGACTCCGTCCGGACTCCCGCGAGAGCCGGACCTCATCCCCGACTTCAACTGAAGGAAGACTTCGTCCGAACTCCCACGAGAGCCGGACTTCGAGCTCCTCTCAAACGGGCAACTAGCCACCCCTTTCTGCCAGACACTCCAGCCGGACTTCGACCGACAGGCTTAGACCCTCTAGCAGGCCACAGCAACGGCCACGACTCTGCTTCACTTCCTGCGACGGATTTCGCGCGGCTCCATCACTCCCTGACAGACCGCAATAATGGCCACAATCCTGCTCCACTTCCTGTGATTCCTCCATCCTCTGGCAAGTCGCGATAACGGATGCCGCTCCACCCCCCGCGACAGACTCCACGTGGCATATCCCGGTGATAGCCACGATTCCACTCCACTACTCTTCGCAACAAACTCCTCCTGACCGTGGGCAGCCCACTGCCGGATGATTACAAACATCGCTATCAGTCTGTTGCTCCCTTCGCCTATAAAAGGGGGGACCCCAGATACGTTATTCTCTAAGCTCTCATTTTTACCTAGAAACTTTGTTAAAATTTTCGTTCGAGCACTTCATTCTTGTTGAGGCAGAGAACTGAGTTAAGCGTCGGAGGGTCTTGCCGGAGCAACCCCACCTCCGGTTTAGACTTCTTTTGCAGGTCCCGACGGCGACCGCGGCTCCCTCGACTCCAGCTTCTCCGACGCAGACGGATTTTTGCACCAACAATATTAAAAAAATATTAATATTAATATTTGTATGTTCTATATTAAATATTTATTAATTCACTAATAATCTATTCATGAATATCAAAAGTTAATCTTTACATAAAATTTTAATATTGAATTAAATTTATTACTATCAAATACTAACATGTATTAAATAATAATAATCTATTTTTTGTAAGTAAACATGTACGAAATTACTTTTTTAACATAACCTCCAAAAATATTAATTTTTCTATGAATTTCTTTGTAGTTGTTTTGATTTTGAAGAGGGATGGGGTTTTTTCTTTTCTTTTTATTTAATAGGTACAGACATAGTGTTGGGTAGTTACACAATTCAAATGCCACCTATATCAATTTTTTCTCTATTTTTTTGATAAAAGATGATTGAATTAAACCAGTCTAGAATAAATATATCCTTAAGAATTTGAAAATAAAAAAAAAATATCCAAAAATTGAGATGGAAGATTTACTATAAAGTTCCATAGAAAACTCCTAATGTGATTAAATACGTAAGTGGCCATCCAATCAGATGCAATAACAGTCTCTCTATAAATATGAGATACCTTGAGTGAAAACAAAGTATGCATCATTCACCAACAATCCTACAAAAAAAGATGTGATCTAATAATATAAGAAAGAGGATCTGACAGCTATCTAAGAACTGTCGATCAGTCCCCCTCAAAACAAATATGGGGACTGGGAGGCCCTCAATATCTGTATAGTAACAATTAGCTCGTCCCATACAATACATAGTTCAGGCATTGGAATTGTAATGTCAAAAAATAGTGGTATAATTGTAGCTAATAAACACCACCAGCATTCTTAATGACAAAAGCTGCTTCACTGGAAGCATTTCTTTTATATACGCTATTATCAAAATTGATCGTGAAAAAAAAAAAAAATCTCCATTAGTATCTATAATATGTTATAATAATTTATTATATCGAAAAGACTAATAAAATATATAATGAACTTACCGGTACATCAATTTCTTCGGATATGACTGTTAAAGTTGAGCCAAAGTTAAGCCCGGAGATTCATCAAACAGATTTGCAATATTATTTGATTAATCTCTCAAAATAGAAGCAAAAGGACCGGCCCGCGTCTCCAAGTAGAGGTGGAAATAGGCAAGGTAGCCTATTAGGAGCCTGCGGCCTGGCCTGCTGTCGGCTTGACCTGATCTGATCTATTTATCTAAATAAGCCAAGCATAGATTTTTAAAAAGATCTGTTTAAATAAATAGGTCAGACCTAAAATTCTAAAGCCTGACCTGAAAGCTTACCGACCGGTCTGTATAAGAGCAGCATAGTGAAAGGAAAGAAAAAATCTTTAGCTTTTCATTATAAAAATAATTCTTGAGATACTACTTTCTACTTTTCATTTGGTTCAAGTTATATTTCTTATAATTTGAGGTCCATTAGAAACATAAAATTATTATGTTCGATAGACCTTTGGGTTTGTATGGAGGTTTTGAAGGCTTAGGCCCGTTGGCCTATTTAAAGGTCTTTAAATAGACTTGCAGGCTATGTGAGACTTTTTTATTTTGCAAAACAGATTAGACTGAGCCTCATTTAAGCCTGAAGCAATCCAACAGGCCAAGCTCAAATTAGTATTTTACAATACAAACCTGACCTATTTATACTAAAATTTGATATAACTTGATCTATTTTCACCTCTATCTTCAAGCTCTCCATGCTTCCATCTCATAGCTGAATCATAAATTTCAAAAAGAATAATCAATAAGATGCCATGTACGAGAGCATTGCTGTAAAGATATCAACGCTAATAATCTATAAATGTATTTACAACATCATTCAACCAAAAATTAGGATCCCAAAGTTGAATAAAATAAAAAAATCATAAAATAATTTTTTTCACTTGCTCTGGACATATCATCAAGGTGGACACGCAATTATGTAAAGGATCATCTTTGAAGTATGTCTTTGATGATTACATTAATACCATCTTTTTGCTAAGAATACAGCTTAGGTATGGTTGTTAAGTTGGTGGTGCAATGTCCATTAGATAAAGCTGCATCAGCATTTGGTGAATAAGCAGAAGCAAAAGGATTTCATGCTCCCTCTAACATCTGCATAACACTTCAACATCGAAGGCAATCCATTGGGCATAAGGTCCTAACTTCAAACTCATTGCAGCTGGCAGGATCCATCTCATCGGGACCACCATCTCCGCGATGGAGCTTTAGGCTATTTAGGAGGACATCATTCATGCGAGACTGTCCCTAAGAGCTGATCGACTTATCATTGAGTGGGATTTGGCCATGATGGTCAATTGATTGGGGAAGCAAGTGGGGGCCACTGCTGTCCACTCGTTGGCTCGTGATATCTCGAGACGATTAGAGGAATGCATCACCGCAAACATTCGATATGTCTATCACAAGGCAGATTGCATCGTTAATTTTGTTGCTTAACACATAAGTAGGATTTTTTGATCTAATTTTATCATTGCTTTTTTAGGATTTTTTTTTTTTTTTTTGATTCTTTTGATTATATTCATACTAGAATTATATAAGTGCTCCATCTTTTATATATATATATATATATATATATATATATATATATATATATATATATATATATATATATATGTGGTAATCCATTAGGTGCCGTTCTTCTTTTTAACAAAATTTAGGTGGCTTAAACCTCCCATTTAAAAAAAAAAAAAAAATCCACTAGGTACCGTTGTATGTGCCATCGTGGAAGAAGGGACCATTTCTTTGCAGTATTTGCTTCCTTCTCTACATTTTTTTGATAGTATATTTGTTTCTTCGTCTTGGACCATGTGCGTTGGTCGAAGTTCCTTCCCTTGGCACAACTGGTCGTGGATCCATACCACGAAGTACACCTTGACTGAGGCATTCCACAGTAGCATCCATGTGCTTCCTCCCACCAACCTTTTCCAACAATAGCATCATAAAACTACGAATATTTAACTTGTACGAAACATTTCCAAATTTTCTCAAGTACACTTATAGTGCAATGTGACCTGGAGTCCCCCTAGCAGCTGTCACTGAAACAACATTTTGATGTTTTGACTACAACTTTGCGATTTTTCCAAAATCTAAAATCTTTGGACCAATATTATTGTCTTTAAAGACATTGCAAGGCTTAATATCAGAAACTAAAAAGGATAGCTAAAGTGGAAGCCGTCCCCACAAAATAAATAAAGAATTAGAAGGTAGCAAATTATGGTCTCCCATTGAGTAAGGAATTCTTAGTTAGATCGGATTTATCAACTCGATAGTAGATCATACATATTAGGAAGCACCATATATCACATTAAAACAAACAAAAAAAAAAAGAAAAAGGGAGTCGAGTGCATTTAAAATTTTAAACCACTGCTCGCCTCCGTCTTCATCTTTAGTGAAACCCAAGCATCCAGATAATGGAAGGACGAAGAAACACCAATGGCATATGGGAGTCGAAGAACAACGGTGCAAGGGAAGGGAAAATGTGGAAGGGGAGAACTTAGAGGGGGGCTTACAAATGGAATAATGTCGATGGTGCATGGGAGCTGGAGAATGGCGGTGCATAAGAAGCTCAGCAGAGCCGGCCTGGGACGGATCAAAGTGGGCGACCACATCAAACATTGTTCTCCCTCTCTCGAGTTTCGACTCTTCAACGGGACTCCCAACAACAACTTTTTAGCTCTCATCATCTCGATTTCTTCTTTGATTTCTCATCGCCTCTCATCACCTCGCAACACCTCTCTTGATTTTTCCCTGTTCTGCTGTTCATTGATGGTCCTTCCTTATTTTGGACACAAAAAATTAGATCAAAATCTGTCAAAAAGTCAAGTAAATCTCTTCAATCCTCCTCCTTCAATCTGCTATAGATTTTAAACTTAATTTCTTACCGATTTATTATTAAAAAAAAATTTAAAATCTTACTTCAGCAAGTTCTCCTATTTTTTTATTTTTTTTTATCTTTCCAACAGTGTTGGACCGCCGTCGGTCATCAGACCCTATGGTTGTCATCGTTGGAGGAAGATCTCCCTTGCGGGCCTATGGCCTTGTCTCAGGAACGAAGGATGAATTCTCTATTTTGTTAAAAAAAGATCTCTTATTTTATCGTTAAAACAAAAAAAAAAAAAACAACCTACAATAATATACAAAAAAACGCAGCTCCTAAAATATGGACGTCCGGTACATATCACATTTTGGTGAATGAATGTTAGTTTCCATCCATGGTTTGCTGAAATGAAAATACAAGGATGCATCAAATTAATATATTTAACTCTTTCAATTTGGGATCCGCGCTGGCCATCCAACTGTTTTAGAGACCCAAGAAGGTACTTAAGAGGCCAAGATTAGCTGGTATTATAATAAAAAAAAAATGATCCACACTATTCTATTAAAAAAAGAGAAGATGAGTCTTCTGTTTTACTATGAAAGAAGAAGAAAGAAAAAAAAAATGATCCACAATCCACATAATAAAAAAAAATGGTCCACACAATATAATTATATGAATTTGTTAATTATGATCTGATTGGTTTAGGTATATAAAATTTAGCCCGTCTATGTGAGAATCTCAATCAATGGGTCAGCATCCTTGCATATGATAAAATACATTTAATTTTGTACACCTAGAACTTGCTTTTCTAAATAAATATAATTATGATCTTTATATCCATCTTATTTTTTTGATAGCTTGTGATTTCAATTTATTTTTTTATTTTTTTTACTATATCTTATTCTTAAAGTAATTGATTAGTTATCATATTTTATTTTTCATGTTTAAATTCTTATTACAATTACAGTAGCTTTTGTCCAAATTTTGTTCCATCAGAAAAGCCTTCAAGCAAGTTCTATTATTCTATCAAAAAATTTTAAATCAGATTCTATTGTTCTAAACTTCAGATTTATTTATTACTAATTTTAGTTAATATTTATTATTTTATTTATTAAAATGATACCTAAAAAATAACTTTTGGGTCATGAAAAACTTAAGAAAAAAAGAAAATAAAAATAACCGATTCAATCATTAAAAGGAGGTCTTGATAAATTTATTATAAATAAAAAAATAATGTAGTTGAGAATTCAAATAATATTGCTAGTGAATTTATCAATAAAAATATAAATGTTACTTGTAAATTGAATAATGATAATAATATTATTAATAATGATAATAATACTAGTGATAATACTAATAGCACGAATGATCTCATTAGTGGTGATAAAAATTTAATGAATGAAAAATCAAGTGAATTAAATACTTTTGACATTTATGATCCTAGGATATGGGATAGTTTTGATACAAATTTTAAAGATTTATTAATTAAAAATACTCCTAAAAGAGATATTAATATAAAGTTCCTCTTGATCAATATAATAGATATTTTTCTTTAATACATTACGATCGAACTTTACCAAATAGAGAGCAACATGATTGAAAATGGTTAGTATATTCAAAAGAGTTAGACAAATTATTTTATTTTTGTTATAAACTATTTAAATCAAATGATAATAGTAGTAGAAGTCCATTAGCAAGTCATGGCTTTAGAGATTGGAAACAACTTAGTGAAAGACTTAAAGCTCATAAAACTAGTAATGATCACATTCATAATATGACCATTTGGATTGATTTGCAGAATAAATTTTAAAAAAATTAAATAATTAATAAACATATTCAAGAGCAAAATAATAAAGAGAAAGAATATTAAAAAAAATACTATTAAAAATAGTAGCTGCTATTAAATTTTTTACTCAAAGTTCTCTAGCTTTTTATGGAACAAATGAAAAGATTTATCAAAATAGTAATGATAATTTTTTATGATTAATTAAAATGATTGCTGTTTTTGATCTAATTATGCAAGAACATCTTAAACGTATTCAAATAATGAAATTCAATATCATTATCTTAGTCATAAAATTCAAGATGAGTTAGTAATTGCATTAACATCTAATATAAAAAATTTAATAATTAAAAAAATTAAAAAAATAAAATATTATTTAATTATACTTGATTGTACTCCAGATGCAAGTTACTAAGAATAAATGTCTTTGATCATACGATGTGTGAATATTTCAAAAAGATCAATAATGGTAGAATAATACTTTTTAAAATTTTTAAAAGTGGATAATACATCAGGTTTAGATCTTTTTAATGAATTACAATCTATTATAGAAATTCTTGATTTAAATATTAATGATATAAGAGAATAAGGATATGATAATGGATCTAATATGAAAAGAAAAAATCAAAAAGTATAAAAAAAATTATTAGAAATAAATCTTAAAATATTTTATACACCATGTGCTTGTAATAGTCTTAACTTAATCCTTTGTGATATGGCTTCATCTTGTAGTAAAGCTAAAATTTTTTTTGATGTGATACAATGTATGTATAATGTATTTGGTGGATCTACAAAGAGATGAAAAATTTTACTTGATAATGTATCTAATTTAACATTAAAGCCATTGTCACAAATATGTTGAAAAAGTCATATTGAGAGCGTCAAAGTAATAAGATTTCAAACTCCACAAATAAGAGAAGCTTTATATCAATTAGCTAAAATTTGTGAGGATCCAAAAACAAAGAGTAAAACTGAATCTTTAGCAACACACGAGCTTGAAAATTTTAAATTTTTATTAAAAATGATTATTTGGTATGATATACTATTTAATGTTTATTTAGTTAGCAAAAATTTATAATTTAAAGATATGCATATAGATGTTGATATTGATCAGTTAAAAAGATTAGTTTCATTTTTTGAAAGATATAGAGAAACTGACTTTACTTCTGTCATGATTTCAGCTAAGAAAATTATAAATGAGATGAAAATTGATCTTATATTTTGTATAAAATGTTAAGTAAAAAGAAAAAGATAATTTGATAAAAATATTAATGTAGATATTGAACAATCACCAAATGAATCATTTAGAGTTAATTATTTTTTATATTTAGTAGATCAAACTATCTTTTCATTGAAACATAGGTTTAAATAATTTTAATTATATGAAAATAATTTTGAATTTTTGTTTGATTTCAAAACATTAATTTCATTGGATGAAGAAAGTTTAAAAAAATCTTGTCTTAATCTTCAAAATATTTTAACAAATAATAATCATTATGATCTGGATGGGATTGATTTATTTTCAGAATTAAAAGTTCTAAAAATAATTATGCCAAAAAAAAAATACTGCTATGGATATACTTAATTATATTAGTGAAATGAATTATTATCCAAATGCATCAATTGCATATAGAATATTATTGATCATACCTGTCACTATTGCCTCTGTTGAAAAAAAAATTTTAAAATTAAAATTATTAAAATCATATTTACGATCAACGATATTACAACAAAGATTAAATGGTTTAGCTATATTATCTATTAAGGAAGAATTATTGTCAAATATTGATTACAAAGAAATTATAAAAAATTTTGCATTACAAAATGTACGTAGATTAATTTTTTAATAATAATTAATATTTAAAATATATTAATTTTTAATAGAGAAGGTCTCATTTTTTTATTCGACTTCAAGCCTAAAAAATATCAGGATCAGCCCTGAAGCTCAGCACTGGGGAAGAAAAAAAAGAAGATTGGTTTTGTTGAGATGAAGGGAGAGAATATGGAGAGGGACCAATTTCAAACTCCGCTTCCCTCTCCTTTAGGCTCCAGAATATGATTCCGATGCATGGGATCAGCGGTGCACTTGAATTCCAAGGGTCTCTTAGGACGATGGGAGAGGAGAAAGGAAGAGAGCGGAGCACATTCGAACTACTCCATTTCTTTCTTGTTTCTTACTTAATAGATTGATTTAGATAGATGTTTTGTGACTATGTAGATTATACGGTGCTTTCTAATAGAATCAATCTACTACTGAGCTTGTAAATTTAATTTAACTAATAACTTTTCTAGTAAGTCGAAATCCCTCAATGTTGGGCCTTTTGTGTTAAGATTAATTGCCAAGTCCTAATTCTATTAAGATTCTTATTTAGTTCATCATTAATTTAATGATTTTTGGATTATATTTCTAATATTATTCTATTTAATTATTCTTTCTAAAAAGATTTTAGAATTTATTTTTTTAGTGGATATGATTTTTGAATTAAGGTAGGAGTCAAACATCCCATCCACATGATATTCTATTTAAAAAGACCTTTGACATCTCGTATGAAAAGGGATATGGAAAGAGAAGGAGAGAGTAAGATGTGTCCTCTTTAGTGAAGTGTGAGGGAGTCTTATATGGCTCAATTTTGTTAATAAAGTATTTTTTTCTCTCCTAATTTTTTTTTCTAAAATCTCTTCTCTATTATTTTTTTCTTTCGTGTTTGTTCTAGTTTTTAGACCGACATGATCGACCTACTCCGAGTAGCATGTCATTCTATTGGGTATCAAAGTTATATATTTTGAGATTCATAGCTCATATATTTGTGCCTTTATATAATATCAGAGCCATAGGCTTAAAGAGACGTCGAGCAGTTTGCACCTTCAATTAGATTTATTTGAAGTATAGTTTTGGGAGCAACAATTTAATTGTTAGTGATTTTTTTGTTCATAGCTTCACATAGTTGAAGAACTTCCAATAATTTACTATGTAATGGTCCAAGTATATAAATTCTTGTTTTGGTAATTTAAAAGATGAATCATCATGACTGATACTACTATCTATCTCAATGGATTCAAGATGTTTGACCTCATCAATATTAATATGATTGTTTTTACTACTATCGTTTCTCTCTATAAATTGAACACTTATTATCTAATATGGAAGGACATTATCAAGTGTTATTTAAAATGACGGGATTTATAGGATATGTTGGATGAGTCAAAGATGATGCCAACGGGTACTTTCAATAATGAGATTATGAGAAGAAAGTAGAATTTGAAATTTAAAAAGATAATATAGATTATTCAAATTTTAATTGATAGAAAAAATTATCTCCATGTCGAGGATATTCAAGAGTCGAAGAAAGTATAGAATATTCTTACAGTCATCTACTCAAGTTCTAGAAAGATGAGATATCATAAACAAAAGTTATTTAAAGAGTGAATTTTGGTTCTAGGCTTTCCTAATGATTTAGAAGAAAAATAGAATTAATTTAAAGATGAAGATATAAAACATGGAGAGTTCAATCAATTAGAGACTAAATCAACTTCTGAAGATTCGGAGCATAGAAAAATTGATCAGCTTGATGATCAATCAAGTTCAAAAGCAAATTTGCAGCAAGTGGAGCTCGATCAAATGGATGTTGTATCAAGTTCAGAAGAGATCGTGGTTGAAGAATCATTTGATATTAAAATTGCTTAGGAAAAGTTAAAGGATGCTACAGTTAATCCGATCACAAAGATCCATATTAAGGAATCAAATCATGAAGGAGAGTCTTGTGTGGAAGCTATTTAAGATAATACTTTTTATAAAGATTTAGTCAGTCATGAGAATAAAAAATTAACTAATTTTGAAATAATTTCAGAAATCAAGTAGCTAGAAGATATGTTTGGTAGAGATAATTCATATTGTGCCCGATAGTACACAATTTTAGATATATCAGATATAGTCCAAGAAAGCTAATAAATTATATTATCATTTTTATAGAAAATTAAATAAATTAACTTACAGAAGATCACTAAGCCAAACTTAAAATACAATCAGAAGCGTGTGTAGCACTATCCTAGGGCATATTTCTATTCTTCGTATAGAAAATTTAGAAACACCACCTCAAGATACAATCGATACCTCCGTCTGTGAGCATAATCGTGAAGGAGATTGATGAAGACTCTTTCAGCATCTAAAAAAAGAGAAAAAAAATGAATACTTAGGAAGAAGAAAAACTTGAAAGAAATAAAGATTTGTGGATTGTTTGATGGCATACTAGGTTAGATTCTAAGGGGTCTTTATATAGCCACCAGATTCTGAACGTTGGGCTAACCCAATGTTCAAAAACAGCTCAAATTAAAATCCCAACATTTAAAAAATTAAAGAGATATTAAAACTAAACTAAAATAAATAAATAAAAAGATTTTGGGTTGGTAAGGAGCTAAGCCCGTACCCACAGCCCCAATCCGATCAAGTTTAGTTCGGTTTGCACACGCATATATTAAAGATTTTTTTTCAAACCTCCTCAAATGCCCCTAAAGCCTAATCCAAACCATTTTCTAATATAAAGGGCTCATGAAATCTTTTCATTCCCGATGTAGGATTAAAAGATCTCAAAACAAGATGAAAACACATTTAGAGAAAATTCAATTGCAAAATATTGAGTTTCCAAATTTTGAATTTCCTGCCAACAGTGCCTTGGTGTTCGATAAGGTTTTTAGTGTACCAATTAGTTTTAAAGCTACTTCAAAGTTCAAGATGTTAGAAGATTCTATACATAAAAATTGGATGCATATACTTGAAGCTGCTCAAGTAAATATATGATATAATCAAAGTTTTACTACTAATTCATAGGTATGTAGGTAATGATCAATGCTTTGATAGGCAATAAATATAACTTACAATCATTGATTTCAACATAGACATTGAAAAGAATGAGCTAACGAAGAGATTATTACTTGAGTGAATAAAAAAGTTTTATTATTCAATTGCTGGTTCAACAAGTTATTACTTGTTGCAATTATTATGGCAATAATGACAAAGACTATATGATGGCATTTACAACATTGACAAATTCAAATTTTGTCAGCATAAACTTTGTAATAAGAGGGGGTGCTGAGATTTATTATCAAATCCTAATTCTATTGGAGTTTCTATTAGTTGGTCATTAATTTTAATAACTTTAGAACTCTATTCTTGATATTATTTTATTTAATTATTCATTCTAAAAATTTTTCAAGTTTATCTCATAGTGATTTTTGATTTTTTGAATTTAAATAAGAGTTAAACATCCCACCTATATAATATTCTATTTAAAGGGACCTTGGGTGTCTCCTTTGGAGTGTGAAAAAAGAAGGGGTGGGAAGAGATCGAGAAAGGTATTCCCTTTAGTGATGCATAAGAGAGAGTCTTATTATGTGGTTTAATTTTTTAAATAAAATATTTTTCTCTTCTAAATTTTTTGTTCCAGCATCAAATTTTTATTATTTTTTGTTATTTATTTTTCTTCCAACATCAATTGCAATCAAATTATTATATACATACATACATATATACATACATACATACATACATATATATGTATGTGTGTGTGTGTCTGCATATATACATATATATGCATATATATATATATATATATATATATATATATATTATTTTTTTCCTTTGTTTTGAATATTTTTTAAAAAAATTAATTTGAAATGAGGAAAGCAATTTGAAATAATATTTTTTATTTTAATTAAAATTAAAAATTTTATTTTTTTTAAATTTAAAATTATAATTTTTATTTTTTTCTTATTTTTTATGATACTTTTTATTTTTTTAATATTTTAAGATATATAATTTTTGACATATTTTTTTAAAAAAATTAATTTGAAATGGAGAAAGTAATTTGAAATGATATTTTTTATTTGAATTAAAATTAAAATTTTTATTTTTTTAATTTAAAATTATAATTTTTATTTTTTTCTCATTTTTTCTCATTTTTTATGATATTTTTTATTTTTTTAATTTTTTAAAATTTTTTGAGATATTTTTTAAAAAAATTAATTTTAAATGGAAAAATTAATTTGAAATGATGTTTTTTATTTGAATTAAAATTAGAATTTTTATTTTTTAAAATTTATTAAAAATTATAGTTTTTATTTTTTTCTCTTTTTTTTTCATTTTTTTCTTCTTTTATGATATTTTTTTAAAAAAATTAATTTGAAAAGGGAATTGTAATTTAAAATGATGATTTTAATTTGAATTAAAATTAAAATTTTTATTTTTTAAAAATTTAGAATTATAATTTTTATTTTTTTCCAATTTTTTATGATATTTTTTATTTTTTTTACATCAATTTTTTTTTAGATATTTTTTTAAAAAGATAATTTGAAATGGAGATACTAATTTGAAATGATGATTTTTATTTGAATCAAAATTATAATTTTTATTTTTTTAAAAATTAAAAATTATAATTTTTATTTTTTTATTTTTTTAAAAATTAATAATTAAACTCGTCATTTTAAATGACGTTTTAAAAAACACCATTTGAATTGATGATTTTATTTTATTTTATTTTTTTTCATCATCCACGTGGAAAAAAGTGGTGACGTGGCCATCATAAAATACCATTCAAAATCACGTTTTTATGGTTTGCATTATTTTGATAAATAAATTAAAAATTAAATTATTTTTGTAAATAATTTTTTTTTTAAAATTATTTAGGTAAAGTACTCCTTCCATCCATCGTAACCCAACTTTTTCCGGCACGTGCTGGCCTTAAGATTTTTTTTTTTTTTTTTTTGGGTTTGCCTCGCTTACTTTCAGATCCGTGCCACTCTTTGGGTTTGGAACTTGGGTTGGAACGGGGGTATTACAGGCTGCTTGCGAGAAGCTTCAGAGGCACTTCAGTAATTTGACATCCTCTGCAGTTGCGGCGTCTGTTCCCTTCGCTGTCTTCTCCCGTTCCTATCCATCCTTCAGCGTCCCCTGGTCCGAAGGTATTTTCTCTTCTTCTTCTCTCGGTAATGTCTATCAGTAATAGATTATTCTAGTCGGTGATATTAGGGTCTCGGACTACTCATAAGAAAGGGTTTTAGAGTTTTGTGGTTTGTTGAAATTCGAGGGTTTGCTCTCATCTAGGGTTTCTACGCCACCTGGTTACATCAAGGGAATTCGGATTTCTTTTTTTTATTCTTTATTCTTTTTCTTCTGTCAACTCAGATCTTTGTCTGATGCTGTTTCATCTTGTAGTTGTATTTGTTTGTCAAGTGTTCAGCTGCAAACTTAAGCTTGTTATGAAATAGAATGCCGAAAGGAAGCTTGTTTCCTATAAATTAAAATTTTAAAATCAACTCGCTTTATTTTTTTCTCAGCTAACCATGCACAATTATTGTATGTAAAGAGTTTTGGGTTGCATAGTGATTATTAACATAATAGATTGCGGTCAATGTTACTCTAATTGATTGATGAAGTTCATGATAAAAACTCTCTTTTCGAATGGTAGTCTGCTCGTCATGAAGATTACACACTTCAAAGTCCTACAGTAGAAGGCCATAATCAATAAGCTACTAAATTGATTTCGTTGCTATGAAACATGCAGATGCTGAATTTCATGGTCTTATTCAACGTACTATCATAAGCTTTAACTACATCATCATATCTTGAATTTCCATGTACCAGAAAATCTTCAATGGTGTCCAATTTGCAAACACTTTGGTCGGGAAATATATGCTTAGCTACCACACACAAATACATACAATACATACATTGTAAATACTTATTAGAACTTGATATCCAGCTTGAGAAGATGAAAGTGTGCAATGCTGCCAACTAAGGATCACTCTGTCTTCAATTGTAGCCAAATTTGTCTCACCTATAATGAAACAGTGGTACATGAAATGCCCATCATGTGTCTAATGCTGATAACTGGCCCAAGTAAGATGGGGCTCTCCCCTACTACCTTGCATGCTTGAAATAGGATGATCTGGAGCTATTTTATAAGCCTTAAAGGAAGTGTTGAAAGGCTGTGAGTGTGCACATTCTGCTTGTTTATAACCATAAATTGCATTATGCTTGCTTGCATCAATGATTGGAATGATCAGCTTGTTTCATCTATTCCCCAATCCTGGAGTAGATTGCTTGCCACCTTCGATTTCAACCATACTTTTCTACAGTTGTTGACCCGTGCTTATTTAGTTTGTCATGCTTTGTGCTCTCTGACCTTTCCATAACAATATCTATACATGCACTTTGAAAGAGTAATTGCTGTTCATGAATCTAAATGTCTAATAAATACTACTACTTTTGGGGTAGTTATCTTTGAAGCAAGTATTGTCGATTCGGAATCGGATCCCATGCCAGTCGGCCGGTAGTACGAGTCGGTATGCTCCCGTATTGGATTATACTAGGTTCGAACCGACACGAAAACAGAGAATGAATCGGGGAGGAAAAGAGAGAGAAAGAGGGAAGGGGGAGGAAGGAAGAGGGAGGAAAGGAATGAGAGGCCAGTGGAGATGCCTGCTGTGGCCACTGGAGGGCCATGGACGTCGTTAGTGGGCTATCGAGGCCTTCCGGACTCCACGATCCTCTGTGAGAGAAAATGAGAAGAAAGAGATAGAGGGGGAAAGGAAGGGGAGAGGAGAGATGGGAAGGCGGTGGAGAGGTCATCGGAGGGCCACTAGGTGGTGTTGGATGGCCCAAAAATCCCCATGTTCACCAAGGGGTTTGTTTACATGGGGGCTTTGCCCTTGTTTCGTTGGGTTTGTTAAAAAAATCTGACACAGTAAAGTCGGTAATGGATTTATCGGCTTTACTATTTTATCAGATTTTTTTTTTAAAAATCCAATATACAGTAAAGCCGACAATAGATTTGCCGGCTTCACTTGTATTGGATTTTTTAAGAAGCCGATCACCCTTATTTCGAACCCCGCGGTGGCCATTGGGGGGGGGGTGGTGGTGGAGGGGTTGGGCCATCGGGTGGCCACAATGGCCACCCAACGCCCTCCTCACTGCCTTTCCGTCCCTTCTTCTCTCCCTATCTCTCTCTTCCTAGTCTCTTGTGGAGGACTACGGAGACCTAGAGTCTTAGCAGACCTCTAGCGGCCTCAGCGCGCCACCGCTGGCCTTCCCCTCTTCTTTCCTTTTCTTCTTCCTCTCTTTCCTTGTCCATCGTCTTGTTTTCACTGGCATTCTAAATCCAACGACAAAACTGCACCGGTTAGCTGCCGATACAGTTCGGCACCCATTGAACCATCCGGTTCGGGCTAGTTCGGTGAGCCATGCTTTGAATCATATCTACTTCCATATATGGTCGTTTTCCCTTTTTTTTTTTTGAATTCAAAATCTGAAATTATTAGCTACCACCAGGCCAAGCCAATCTCAAGGAGAAACTTCTGCTTGATTTTTTGACCAAACAGTGATCTTTGTCCTGCCTTCTTGCTTTTATCTTTTTATGGTTTAATAGTTGCATTACATTCTTGTTGGAATATTTTTGGTATCCTTGCTTTTGAATAATATTTCTTGATTCCTAAATTTTAGACAAAATATTATCATAATCATCGTCATCATGGCTTGTGACACTTTCATCCGTGTATTTACTCCTCACTTTGATATAAAGCCTCCATGTAATGTGTCATATTTTCCTATTGTAAATCTTTTGGACGTGCACGTATCCTTCAATTCTTGACATTTCTTTTCCCCGTGCAGATGAATAAGGAGAAGCTTATGAAGATGGCTGGTGCAGTTCGCACTGGTGGAAAGGGCAGTATGCGCAGGTTCTACAGTTTTTCTCTAAATTTTGTACTATGAACATGTACCATCTGGATTTTCAAGAGATACTTTCTGTGGTAAAGACTATAATGTGGCTGAAGTGCTTGTGAAAGTTCATGCGAGAGAATATGCAATAAATGTCTTGAGAAATTAGAAATATGTTATTAGCTTGTGGTTGATAATTACAATGGTAATTTGTGTGTTCTTTAATAATTAATGAGAAATGGAAGTTATCTCAGAAATTTAGCAGATTGCATCTTGAATAATGGATCCAACCCCATAGATAGGGTAAAACTTGTTGGCTGATATTAGAATTAAGCAAAATTTTGATGTTTCTTAATAATTGGACAGCTTAACTTGTGTGGATATTTTGGAAAAATATATTTGCTTAAACATAGTTTAACTGTGTAGATGCAATGTGGGCATGTGAAACCACCACTTCTGCTGTTTAGGAAAGAAGAATTTGTTTGGGACAATGATTTGCGATTTTAGTTACTTATTCACTGATGTCTCCAGTGTTGAGGTCTCTTAAGAGTCGGACAGCTTGATTTTGTGGATATCATAAAGTTTATATTTGGGCATATAATACTACAACTTTTGATGTTCAGGAAGAAAACAAATTTTTGGCTATTTGCATAATGATTTATGATTTTTCTGCCCTTCATCTTTATTCTATTTAACTGTTCTGCTAGGAAGAAGAAGACAGTTCACAAGACCACGACAACAGATGACAAGAGGCTTCAGAGCACTTTGAAAAGAATAGGTGTAAATGCTATCCCTGCCATTGAAGAAGTTAACATTTTTAAAGATGATATTGTCATCCAATTTCTGAACCCCAAGGGTAAGACACATCATGTAAACCGAGAGAAACAAGTACTGACTTTTGTCCAGTCAGGTGGTCAATCAATTGCTCAGTTGTGACTAAGTAGTGCGTTTTTTCATTTCTCCAGTGCAAGCTTCAATTGCAGCAAATACATGGGTAGTAAGCGGTTCTTCTCAGACAAAAAGTACTTCTCTCCGCACACTTGCAATCATGACTAAAAAAATACTTCCAAAACACACACATTTGCTTGCATATGAAATATTGCATGTATTCCCAACAGCATGGAATTATGTCTGTAATAGTTGAATCAAGTATGATGCATCACATGCATAACAGTTTCAAGGACTTATTTTCCTGCTGGAGGTTTGCTGCTGTCATAATGTCCAAGACGATATGTGATATTATGTCCAAAAATGCTGTCTTTCTGTAAAACAATTTTCTTTAGATAACACCTATTTGTGCTTTATGCTTTCCTGAATGTTTACAACTCACATGTGACATTTCATGGTAACAGGACTTCAAGATCTGCTGCCTGGTATCATCAACCAACTAGGTGTGTTTTCTGTTTCTTTTTTCTTTTCTTTTTTTTCTTTTTTTGAGTAAAACTGGGCATGTTGTCTTACTAAACATCTTTGTACATGATCAAGTCTAACTGCACTTTCAGTCAGACGTATTTTCACTTGTAATCTGCCTTGTGATAACTTGCCAGTCCTTGTATAGAAACAACTTGAATTCCTGCCTTAGTGCTTTTAGATCATGCTCAACCATCAATTTTGTCTTGCATTAGGCACATTGACTCGAGCTTTTGTGCATTTTCCTTGTATGCTATGATGTCAGATTTTCACGCTTTTTAGCATTCTTTTATGACTATTCTCAGTACACGTACTCATTGACCATGCCATAGCACCATTTTTCTAGTTTTTATCATTCACTGCCACATCTTTTAGACTTTTTGACGCTTTTTTGGGTTTGCTAATCTGCAATTACATATGTTCTGAGACATGAGATCTTCCATATTTGCCGAAAGAAGATATTGTTAATTTACTTGTGTTCTGGATTGATGGGGAAAAACGAAAGGAAAAAAAATGTTTTAATGTCCCACTGCAAATTTAAAAGTTTTCTGGTGTTCCATTTGTTTCGTAGTGTGTGACTGTGCTCATTGGTAACTGCTAACTTCTTTTTTCAGGCCCTGATAACTTAGACAACCTGAGGAAGCTAGCAGAACATTTCCAGAAGCAGGCACCAGGTGCTGGTGCTGCCGCCAAGGAGTATGATGATGATGATGTGCCTGAGCTTGTGGCAGGAGAGACATTTGAATCAGCTGCCAAGGATAACCAAGGTGTCCCTGCCCATGATAACCAAGTTGCAGCTGTCAATGTTAACCAAGCTGCAGTATCCAGTGAAAACCAAGCTGCAGCTGGCAATGAAAACAAAGCTTCATAGAAATTAAACTTTCAGCAAATCTGTCACAGCCTCTCTTTACCTCGTGTTCCGTCTTTCTCATTTGGTGACAAACTAGAAGAGCTGATCCTGTCATTCTTGTTTTGTGACACTAAACCAATAATCATTTCGGTATGGTGTAGGAAAGCTGATGTTTTGCTACCTTGTTTTCGTCGAAAGGCATGTCATAGTTCCAAGTTTTCTCCTTTGTAGGCAAGAGGTCCACCTGACAGGCTTGACGAACTGTTCAAACTGCTCATTTACCGTCTTATTATGTAATGGATTTAGTTCTTGTCAAACGTGCTGCTTGCCATTACCATTGAGATAATCTATTGCCAGCAAAAATGAGCAGTGTTGAACATCTAAACTCTAGGAATCCTGCAAAACTTGAAATATATTGACTACTTTAGGTATTAAATTCGAATAGCGTATTTTGAATTTGAGTGGTAGTTCAAAGCTGTTGTCATGGGAACAAGCTCCATGAGTTGGTGGAAACCTTGAATTACCATTAAACATTTGTCATAAAAGACATGGCACATAATTTGTTGAGAGTTGTCCTTGCTGTGGGAGATTACTCTGTATATTTGGGATTTTCTTTTTGTTAAGAGTTCTCTATCTTGTTACCAAAGCGTGCAAAGTCGGATTCATGTCCAAAATTCAGTTGCATGATGGTGGAAATGTGTAGAAAACCAAATGGATGTCAGAGATACATTTTGTTGAAGTTCAAAATAAAGCGGTAAACCAGTTGGGAAGCACCAATGTCTAACTGCAAGGGAATTAAGAAAGCACCTTTGTTACTTGTTTCTGGACCACAAATGTTTTTAGGTGGCGTTTGGTACATTACATAAGTAATGTTGTTACGGTAATGTGATTGCAGAGGGAATGTGATTACCTGATAAAATTACAGAAAATTTTATATTGCAGTATTTGGTATGTGTAGTAATATTGTTGTAAAATTATAGAAAATCTTATATTGCATTATTTGATATACAATTTAGATTATATGAAATATAAGTTAATTTTTTCAAAGTACCTCTATTCTTATTTATTGATTATTATCTATTTTCTAGAGGGATAACTTAATTTTGAGATCAATCATTTTTCGTGACATCACCTATTATGTTTTCTTTTCTATTTTCACCAACTGAGATTATCCATAATTTATTTTGATGGGGATATTTTGGTCCTGAAGTTATCTTATTACAAAATTACAGGATTGTAAGATTATATTTATCACATAGCCACCTTCCTCTAGGCAATCAGATTATCTCTTTTTGAGGTAATACTGTATTACATGTAATGCAGCATTATCTGTAAAAGTAACGAAACAAATAGTATAATCTGATTATTTGTTGTAAAATTATATATAATGCTGTCCGGATTAAATGCTACCAAATGCCCCCTTAAAATTTTTCTGACCGGTGACAGAAGCAACTTGAGCTTGCAGTATGCCTTGTTCCCAGGCATGCTGGTCTGGATGTATGGGCTCCCCCATTCTGGTGGTAGCCAGGACTGCCGTATCAGTAAACAGAGACAGGTTAACCACTTAATTATCATCTCCAGATGATCAAGTTGAGGAACTCTAGCTAGCTACTGCCGGGAGGTCTGGTGGCACCAGCAGACGTGAATGATGTCATCCCTCTCTGCTGCTTGTTTTCAGCGATTAAGATCAGAAAGAGCTGAAGAAGCCAATAAAGAAAAGAGAAGATGCTCTGTTACAGGACCTGATGCATATATATACTCGATCCTGTGACGTCTGTGCCAACTCTTTACGATGGATTTAAGAGATGAAGGTAAAGTTTGATAATCCAAACAAGGTCAGTACTGTGATTTTAGATCACTGCTATCCTCGTCCCCATTATAATCAGATCCCCGATGATTCATGATCACCAAATTTGGTATGCTATACTCCACAATTAATCTGTATGGTATACCATGAAAATCAAATTCATTGATCAAGTGTTGTTGCTGAACTCTGAGGTCGAGTTGAGGTTGGTAAAGCTACTGCTGCTTCTCGGTTGACTTATTGAAGCTGAAACAAAGTTGTCATACTGGAGCTCTTCTAAAAGACTCCTTGATATTCAAGTTAGCTCAAATTCAAAGAACGATAAAAAAGAGAGTTATAGCATGAAGTTGTTCCTTAACTTATTCGATGCTCTCCTTGTCATTTCCTATTTATAGAGAGAGATCGGTTGCCATTTCCAAAATGACGGGGATGTGTAGAAACTGCACAACAATGACTAATTTATGATTAAATAGGTTATATGTTATTTACATGTCCTTAAAATTATAATCGTTTTAATTGTGCGATAATAGTTATAGACATAACAATCATCGGTATTCTTGGACCAGCATTATTGTGCCCTCAAATCATCCATCCTTGAGTTGAGGAAGCCAAACATGCTGAGGCTATTCCGCTTCAAATAATTCCTCGAAATTCATTTTCTCGGCATCACCATATAATATTAAAATTATCTTCAGTATATTTCACACGTTCCATGTATTTTAATTGGAGTTGGAGGGCTTCTCCCTACTAAGCTGGTCTTTAAGGGCATTTTTGTTAGCAAATTTCAGTCCAATATTAGTGCGCCCAGGTGACCTTGGAGATCGGTCCTTAAGGACGGGTTTAACATCGCTGAATTGAGCTGAGATACTGACATGTAAGATAAGTAGGTGCAACCAAACTCAGTGGTCGTTGTCACTGTCGAACTGGGATCATCACTCCAACTAAACGCTGCCTCAAGGAAACGATATGAATACGTTGTGCCATATTTGGTGGATTAATTTCTGTTCACGACGTAGTGACAAATTATTGCATGGATCAGATCCAATTGGTGAAATACAAGGGGTAATGTGGCATGTTATCCACCGTAGGATTTGGCGTGGGCCATTCGACCTGGTCCAAGTAATAATAATTAAACCATGTTGTGAGACGGGTGAGGCGTCATTGGAGCAGAGCGACAATGATTGCTTTGTGATTACAAAATTGTTGTGCGTCATGGGAATGCGTGAAGGGCGAGATGCGTATCTTGGTGCGGCCCTTCGTGACAAGGAGAGTCGCAGGCTGACAACCGGGGGGGAGAAAAAAAACACCGCGGGCACTGGGACTCTTACAATGTTGCCCCTTCTTCGCGGCTGCCGTAAGTTTGATTCCTTCTGCTGCCCCGCTAGCAAATACAGCAGAGCTAGGTGATGCGGGATTCCCGCATTAACTGTTTCTCAGCTGATCATGAAACTTCTCTTCGTGAGATTGTGTTGGCAGAGCATTCTTTGAGCAAAAATTAGGAAGAGCAATTGCCAAATGTTGGACCATTTTCCTCCGCATGGCATATAGAGAAAATTTTTGTGCACTACATGTAACGCAGTTATGGAGATATTATGATATTTTACGATTAAATTATGATTTTTTGTACAACAATAACTCATAATTTGACCACAAGATATCGAAAAAATATTTTTATCATTTAAAAATTATAAAATTTTTAAATGACATAAATATCTTTCACTATTTATGACTTTTTTGGAAAAAAATTATGACTTTATGTTGTATAGGAAGTCATAATTTTATTGTAGAACTAGCATAGTATCCCGTGCGTTGCACGGTATATATTTATTTTTTTTAAATAATATTTTTATAAATTAAAAATTTAATATAATATAAAAGATATCATGGATGATATCAAATATTCTAAATAAAAATATATTAAAAAATATAATATTCAAAAAATATTTTATTTTATCTAACTATTCTATTCTATTTATTTTATATTTTAAACCTATGCCAATTTTGAGACATAAAAAGGATGTCGCTCTTCTCGGAGCCCACGAGGGGGACACCCCAGATGAACACCTCGTCCGGTGCCATCACGATCGTCGGTGCTTCACCAGAGGCCTCCTTTTCCGGCTCTGTAGCTGGTGCTGTCGGAGTCACCTCCTTTATGGCCGACGGAGCAATGGGGACCATGGTCTCCTCGATCACCTCCACTGTCTTCGCCCTGTTCTCATCCACCATGACGGCCTTCTCCTTCGTTGGTGGCGACGAAGAAGCCTTCTCCTTGACCACCATCATTTTTGGGGGTTCCTCCGATTCTACTGGCTTTAGGGGCTCTTTCTTTACTTCTACTGCCTTTGGAGGCGAACACATCCTCTGGTGCCACCACGACCGTCGGCGCTTCACCAGAGGCCTCCTTTTCTGGCTCTGCAGCCAACGCTGTCGGAGTCACCTCCTCTATGGCCGACGGAGCAACGGGGACCATGGTCTCCTTGATCACCTCCACTATCTTGGCCCTGTCCTCATCCACCACGATGGCCTTCTCCTCCATTGGTGGCGGCGGAGAAGCCTTCTCCTCGACCACTGTCATCTTTAGGGGTTCCTCCGGTTCTGCTAGCTTCAAGAGCTCCTCCTTTGCTTCTACTGCCTTTGGAGGCTCCTCCAACTCTTGCTTGGCCGAAGCAGGGGCAGATGGCTCTTTGGCCTTGGCCTCCTCCTCGGGGGTGGCGACGGCGGTGGGAGGTGGAGGTGGCGGGGGAAGAGAGGCTTCGGGTGGAAGGCTTGAAACGAATGAAGAGAAAATATGTGGCTCTCTCTCCTCCCCAGTCGCCAACGACGGAGAGGGAGAGGCCATTGCCGACGACGCATGACGGTCACCGTGATGACGCACGATGGCCGACATGTCGAGCTTAGCTGGCACTTCGACGATGGCCCCGGCTCTTTTTTCGTGCACTCTGACGGCAACGCATGATGGCCTCCACTCCTTTTTTGTAAGCATTTTATTTTATTTTATTTTTTCTTTTACGTGGTATTATGGCCAAAGGAGATCCTATATTGCTGTCACGTGGCGGACAGAGGCTTCTTCATTGAGAGACCTCTGTTTATATATATATATATTATTAAATGTCATAATAAAATCACAGGATATTATAATTTTTTAAAAAGAAACGAATATTTTCGTCATTCAAAATTTTAAACGAAAAATCAAAACTGTAAGCATTTAATGGACGTTGAAAAATGATGGCTATGTGGCCCAATAAGATGAGACGATATATTTTTACTACATTGCATGGGATGCACAAAGAATTACTTGGGGCATGTAATTGTGTTCTAGTTATGCTTACAATACTCTTCTATCAAACATGCCTAATTTTTGTGTAAATGTTACTCCAACTAAAACTGCAAGCTGTTCCACAAATCTAATCAATAATCCACCATACCACCTACCATACAAACACCCTCCTCTTTCAAATCTGGAGATAAAAGCAATGATAAATATATGACGGGATATTTTACTTCACGACCCAAATCAAGAACCTCACCTCAACACCTGATCAAGACAGATGTGCCCACCAGCAAACTAAAATACAAGAGGTCATGTCCACTTCATCAATCATAATTTCCTTCTAAATATATTAATTAGCAATCATAATCACATTTCCATCATTGTAGTTCGTATTGGCGTGGTCTAAATTAGATTTCAATGAATCAGTCGTTAAAAGTAACATTTATTAATGACCAATTATGCATTTTCAGCAAGCTCTGAGAAACTCAGCCGGTTTACAGGAAATTTATAAGAAAATAATGAAAGAATGAGTTCATATTGAATAAAATAAATCTCTATACAGAAACTATTTATAGCCTGATTGGAAAACATATTTGAGCATCATTGCCTCGAATTTACACACTATTTATTACATCAACCATAGTTACCGAGACCCAGAAAAACCATTTATTTGCGGTCCTTCAGATGTTTTGGTAATCATTTCTAAATAAATGCATGGTACAGCTGACTGTGACAGACCAACCTACAATAATGTTGACGCTGTTGAAGTTCGTTGTTTATTTCCAAGAATGATCACAATGACGGTCACATCATCATGATATTTTCTCCTCCTCCCAGCAGGAACACTCATCAATTCTTCAGTGGTAAAACCTGTGCAGCAAAAATCAAATGATTTAGAAATCTAAAGAAAGAGTCATATATCCACCGCATTCATGTGAAATGTTAATGAATAACCACATCACTATCTTTGAAAATTAATGCATAATTGAGATGCATTCGTTCTCCGATAATAAAATGCAACATACTTTAAGTTTTACCATTTCCCTTCAACTTACTGAACTAACCAAAGCCTACAGTCATAAATCATAAGCCACACACCAAGTTAACCAACCTAAACTTGGACCTGCCATTCTAGAGACAGTGAAGTCCCACAACCTACATATATAAAAAAAATAAATAAAAAATAAAAAACGGGCCTTTCATATTTCAGGTAAAATCCCATATTCACAACCCATAAATCAAACCTAACCAACCTGACCTTTTTAATTAATCATGTACCTTTTCCAATATTCTACCCCAAGACCATGGCAGCACCATCTTCAATGAGTAAAAAAAATCCAGTCCATGACTCCAAACAAAACCTAATTAACACCAAACCAGAACTCCATCAAAAGCTTAAATAAATTCCACTTTAACCTAACCAGCCAAGTGCAACTACCCAAACACATTTACAACATAAATCCATCTAAAATCAACTTATAAAGCCAAAGCAATGTATTGAAGCCAATGCAAATCCAATAACCAAAACTTACAAAAGCCAAACTACCCAATATCAATCCCATTATACAGCATATGTTAAAAGTTCATTTATGACCAAAGTATTCATGTCCAAACAATAACCTTAGCCACCTTATTCCCATCCTATGGCCCCCTTGTGGGCACCTTATTGTCATGATTGCAGTTGCCAGACCATGGCAAAGTGTGTTGGCATGAGCTTGGCATGGGGCGCATGCCAAGAGTTGCAATGCTACTTGATACTTTGGAACCCTTAGGGTGGAGACTGGTGGATCATGGTTGGGTTACAGCATGGCTGTGGTATGATATCAAGGGACTCGTAGAGCTTGATATTTGGCATGGTGACAGACTGCTTGGACATATATGGATACCCATAGGATTCAATGGACTAAGAAGGAGCAAGGCAATACCATGCCTGAATGGCTTCCTGGGAAGCGTCCAAGCCAATATTGGTTGGACAAGCTTGCCATATTGCATAGCAAGGACTTCCATGAGGTTTTACCTAGGAAGTAGTTCGGGTTACACTTTGCATGCTTGATCATTGTAATGGACTAGTCATGCAAGAGTTTGGCCTACCTTGATATGCATGTCGAGCAGGTATCACAGTTTGATGTCTCATAAGGATTCATAAGAGCTGGCCGATATAGAACACAAGTGTGGTTAATGGAACATTGGTTGACACATATGCCTTGGAGTTGGAGCAAGGATCAAGAACATATCGAGTGGACAAGTATGGTGAAAGGGTTTGCTGGTTGATAATATTTATTTGATGGGCAAATTTGGATGCCAGTGCCACAGAGTGCATGGTGATGTAAAAGCCAGCCATGGACAAAGACTGCCAGGCTATATGGCCATGCATCTTGAGAACCTTGGCATTGTACAGCAATGTACCAATAGTCCGTAAACATTATCAAGTGGTATGGTCATGGAAGGGAAGGTATGCCAAGGATGCAAGATAGGGATCATGACACAAGAGCTGGTGTTGGAGCTTGGATAATGGGAACAGAGGGCTTGAACGTGCATGGTCAACTATCACTTCTAGGGGTTATGGGGTATGTCAACCTAGGGGTTTAGCTGAGGCACACTGAAGATGATTTACCTATAGGCCTCATGCATAGTGGTGACTTTGCATGGTCATGTCATGTGGGTTTGGTCTATGTATTCTCGAAGTGTACTGTGGTGGCTTGTAGATCAGTGGCACAATGGATATGTCATGGCAGGGGACTGTTTTGCTAGCAATGAAGATATTTGAGTGAAAAGTACTTGGTTTGTAGGCAAAGCCATGGAATTAGCATAGAGGTGCCTAGTTGTAAAGTACTCTTGGGAAGAGTCTAAACTATGGCAACAATGTGCACATGAGCATTGCGGTTGACCTAGGGGTTGGGTTGCTTGCAAGCGCTAGAGGGTGTCATATGTGTTCAGTTTGATAAAGGTGTCACATAGGAACACAAAGGAGCATACTTGGTTATGTGGTCGGAACTTTGTGTGTTTATTTATATGCCCAAGGGAAGGATTTAGGATGGCTCACCCTGGTTATGGCATGTCAGGGTGCTTTATAGGTGTTTGGCAATGGAAAACACTCATCTCGTGACAATATCGTTGTCATCCTATGGCCAAACTTATTGCCACCCTACAACCGGCCTTTACTTCTGTTGTTGGAGAGGGCAAGAGGAGAAAAAAAGGAGAACATCCAAGTGAAAACCTTAATTAATTGGCTTTCCTAACTTAATTGAAATTTCATCCTATCATTAGACTCATTGCGAATTTACAAATCTGGAAATGCATATGCTTTTTCTTTCCTTGAGAGAGAGAGTAATTGGAAATGCACATACTAGATTTTGGTATTTGACCTTCAGAAAATTGTAGGCCAGTAAGAAAAAATAAATGAAAACATTAAACTATGGATGCATATATAACTGGTCGCATTATAAATAAGCACATATAAAAATGCAATAAAGCACAAACACAGTCATAGTTTCAAAGAATACCTGCACATTTTGCTGCTTTAAGCACAAGCTGTTCAATTAAATATTTTGCAGGATCACCAGATGGACTGTCTTGGACAAACCAATGAACCATATTCACAACTTCATCATTAGTGAAAAAATCAAATAGTCCATCACTTCCCAATATGACAAATAAGTCATTCTCTGACACTTTATGGCTGATAGTGAATGGATGAGTGTAAACATATGGAGGGCTACATAAATTACCAACTCGAAGAATGCCCATCAATGCATCATTCAGTTTACCCTGCAAAAGTTTATAATTTCAAAGATAAATTAATTGAGTTCATTAACCTTTCATCTTTCCAAAAGTTAATAACAAAATTGAATACCTTTTTCAAGTAGCCGACACCCAATGCACGAGTTAGCTTTAGCTTTCCTTTTACTTTCCCACCGATGACAGGTGAAGGATCATCAGGATGATCGGCCAAAACCTTCTTACACTCTGCCTCATTATCAATTGTGTGAATTTCTGTTAGTTGAATGGCTTCTAATGTTCCATTTACAGAAGAATTATCAGTAGCCAGGACTGCTCTGCTGTCTCCTAAATTTAGAACATATAAATCCATCCCATGAAGAAGCACAACAAGTACAGAAGATCCAACAGAAACTAAATCAGGTCGATCTAGCATTTCTTGTTCCACCATATAAATGAAATCACTCTCAGCTTGAGCAAGAGCACGAACAAGACAATCCAATACACCAAGACTGAAAGATTTGCTTGAGAAATCTTCATATGAAAAATTAGTGGATAAGCCTGACTTGTTTTCAATATCTGAAGCCTTTATAGCCAAAGATAGCTCACTCTTCATGGTGTTATGACTTGACGAACACTGCAGATACTTTTGTTCATATAAACCACTGGATCCTCCTTGTTGCTTAATTTGACATTCTAGCAAATATAAATAAAACCTTATGTTTTCATACAAAGTTCCAGCCAGAAAATCAGCAGCATCTCTTCCATTAAATCCATCATACACTCCACAAAATAGCCATCCATTTTCTTCAGAACATACAGCTTGAACACGATCTTCACCTGCTGCACCTCCAGCTGTTTGTACGTCCACAGCATTAAGAAAACTTGAAGATTCAACCCCAGTAGGAGCACTCATGGAGTTCCAAAAGTTTCTACTGCTCTCGAATACATCACTGTCAGTTGATACAGTGCCGCTTAATGTGGACATGCTACTTTGTGAAGATGATGACAGAAGGTCCAACCTTGAAATAGAAGAGGAAGATGTCATCCTTCTGAATGATGTTGGTGAATCCAATCCAGGCAAGATTTCCTCTCCAATAAGGCCATTACATATATTTGTGTTTGCCAATGTGGCATTTGCACTAAGAGCAGCACCAGACAAACAAGAAAATGAACTGCTCCGGAATTGGATTTTGGAATCTTGAATTTGAATTGTTGTAGAATGCTCAGATTCATGTTTGACTTCAGCAGAAGTATATTGGTGGGCATTGCACTGATAACCAAAGCTGACATTAAGGTCACTGGAAGACTTGGAATTTCTTTCAGACCCTCCCATAGTTTCGGGAAGTAAAAATCTAGGGCTTCTCGATCTGTATTGGCTGAAGGCAACTTTTTGTTCAATAGAAAGTTCTGATTTCGTTTACTGAAAGACACAATTTCTTAGACTTAAAATGAGAGCCTTCAAGAACGTGTGAATTTCACAATTTGTGGTAGCTTTTCAATAATTACTAAAAATAACTAAAATAACATGCCAAAACAAGAAAAAGCAATACCTAAATGGTTGATCAGATGTTGAAAATATAAATTTTTAAAGGGATCGATATGTTGGATTAATTCAATATTTTGACCTACTAAAGCAAGTGAATTTTGTATTTCAAAAAATTGATAATGATGGAAAATTTACACTTATAGACAACAAGAATTGAAGTACTGCAAAATATAGCAGACATATGCCATTTAAATTCTTAGTTCTCTGTTTCTAAACTGTGGAGGCATCATACTATTGTATTTTTTGAGATGGAAATTCAACTTTGCTCCTGACACAAGCAATATAATATTTTGGCAACCGACACCCATGGCTAATTGTTAGTGTGATAACTACGGCTTGCTTCTGAAAATCATAGGAGTGTGGATTCTCGACAAGGTGAAAAAAGCATGTGATTGCCAAAAGACAATGCAGGTGAAAAAAATTAACTACACAACAAGGCCATGTGGGAGAAAACCTGCACTTGTACAAGAAATATGAGCCAGTGTAAACATTGTAGCACAATATATATTGAAGTAGCAGTCTCTGCTAATAAAATGAACCGGTGAGCAATTTACATGTCAGAAAATATATGAAGTTATTTAGTGTAATTTGATTTGACTGATCCAATTTCCTAGAGAATGCGAATCTAACTTTAGTTGGTGGCCAATACCATCAATACTTCGAGATAGAAAATTAAGTACTTGTTCTTGGAGACCAATAAATCAAGCTTTTCAAGCCATCTAGATATCTAGAATGCATGCGTTTAATCAAACACATACTCCCCACCATGCAGGGATGTTCTTTAAACTGTTTATTGCAGAAAAACATGAAATATGTAGGATAATGAACTAATTGTTTGCCCCAAAAAATAAAAGAAAATAAATGATGCCAAGTTCAAATCTATTAAAAATGAAACAATAATCATAATTTTCTTCATGATAAGTTGTGCTGAAGTAATACTATAGTCCCAACAGATTCTATTTCATGGACCTTTCAAAGATTGTGAAAGGATAACTCCACCATTACTCATCTCAATAACATGCTTAAGATTATAGTTCGCCAATTGTAGTTAAACAAACCTTAAATTGCTCCAAACAACATTTCAAATGTTCATATGTTCCTCATGAGGATCACATTCTGCACTTAGAGACTCAGGCATAGCATACTAGTGCTGCTATATCTCGTATGCTGCAAGGAAACCCCGAATTCAACCCACAAAGAAAAAGGCATTAGAAGTGGTAAGCTTTTAGGGACTTAAAAAAAATTTAAATCCAAGCTTTGATAAACAGGAATTTTCCCGTGCTTCAGTCACTCCCTCATGTTCCCTCCTCTCTGTTCAAAAGCAAATACATGCAGCCATTAGGATAAGCAAGTATCACCTGACAAGAAAAGGAAGGTCTTCTGCTTAACAAATGAACCCATGGGCAAGCTATGGTGAGATTGGCTGCAACACCTATTTCCCTAGAAGTAACCTTCTGCACTTAACCCAGGAAGTCGAGCATCAGAGACAAAGAGCCAGCAAAAGAACACATACAGAAGCCAAGACAATAGCCATACTTTGGAGGAGGATACCACTGTTCCCATTCAATTGAGGAGCATCATAGGAAGATCGAGATGTCCTGCCGTCGTATCCCTTAAAATATCTCCACTGAATTGTATGTGCTTCAGTATGAAGAGCGATATTTCAGACTCGCAAAAACTGACACGTAAATCCAATCAAATCCATCAGCTGCAGCATATCGACAATTTTATTAGAGAATGTTATATTTGGAAGAGCATATCAAATCTTCTATATATTTGGAAAGCATTATAGTTGGAAGAGCATGTCAAATCCTTTATATATTTGGAAGGCATATCAAATCCTCCATTTATAAATGGAGGATTTGATATGCCTTCCAAATATATAAAGGATTTGATATGCTCTTCCCAATATAACATTCTCTAACAAATTTGAATCAGAAAATTGACATATAACCAGAATTTTTTTTTTTTTCTTTTCGAAGAAAAAGTGAACATGAAGCATAACATAAAAACTAGATTAAATCCGTGCCATTTCAGCACATATCATCGAAGTAAAACTACAATATCTTAAGGACCGGGCATCAGATACTCTAACTTATTTTCGAAAAACACACTGTAATCTAATTCAGGAAGAAAGGAGAAACAAATTAATCTCAAAAAAGATCCTTGAATTCCAATAAGTGTTGATCCGCCATCATCTCTGCTTCGATAACATCAACAACAAGGCAATGAAAAGAAAAGGATCCATATTATTCTTTTCTAACGGGAAAAATGAAAACACGGATGGTTCTTGAATGAGTTGATATGGAGAGTTTTGTATTAAAGACAAAAAGGGTGCGAGTCCTCTTTAGAGGATCTCAAAACAGAGGAAGGGTGAGAAAGATCTTCTTTACCGAAGAGGTGCGGAAGAACAAAACAGAGGAGCAAGCTTATTTCGAAACTAGAAGAAGTTCACCTGGCAGGATAGAGAAGAATCTAGGGTTTGGAGCGGTGGGAAAGAAGCACAAGAAATCGACTTGACCTGGGGCGCGGCGAGAGGCGAAGCGTGTTCTACTCGCGCTGCTGCTCTGCCCTCTGTCTTTTATTTATAATGATAACGGAATCGATCCCACATCAACATCAGAAGAGAGAGAAGGGGGAGATGATGACGACGACGACGCACAACAAGAAGAAACGTAACGGGAGGAGGAAGCTTTATTTAGCGTTGTTATCTATTATTTATTAGTATCAGTATGATCAGAGGAGGAGGCGAATCGGAGGGCTGGGAACACACCAAGGCTCGCGGGCAAGCCAGTGCCTGGCACGGATGGTCGATGGATGGCGAGGAGCGCGGCCGAGCCGGAACAAAACGCGACCTCTTTCTTGCGGAAGTGTCGGGTATATGTAACACGGGATCGATGTCCTATGCATCATGTCCGTCCATGTTATCCGTGCAGCATGATGAGCATGTGTCCACGGGCTTACTCTTATCAAACGTACGATGCCCTGTGATCCGTGCCATGTAACAACGTTATGATTGAAGTGAACGTTATCGGACGTGACGGCTTATGGTTATTCCTGGTTTCGAATTGGACCTTGAAATCGTGAAACGGCGCATTCAACCCAAATGAAGTGGCCTGAACGAAATATTTACCAAATTTCTTTCGAGAAATTTTGCACCATGGGAGTTGATCGACAAGTCCATCAATTTCTTCGAAATGGCGTTAATTTCATTAGCACAACCTGACTATATCTTTGAGAAAATTGAACCATATAAGTTTCGATACTTCAAACCTCAAACCTTAATTAGCAAAAGAAAAAGATTGCCATGAAATACTCGATATACATGCGTATATCTATATCCTCTATGTATTTAAATTCTAGAATGCAAGGTGGATGTGATAGGCTATATTGCAAGATCAAGTTAAAAAAAAAAAAAAAAAGTAAAACCAAACATTTCCTCCTCCTCAGTGCATGTATTAGAATTTAATTTTGATGTTGCATTTAACTATTCTAAAAATAGATAAAATAATTTTGAAAGAGGTTTCCAAGACAATTATCTCCCTAATTAATAAGCAAGTAGATTAGTTAGAAGATACTTCCACCTTGCTACTAGATATCTGGAAGCTTTAAAAGATGTATAATTATTGTAACCAAGCATGTATACAAGGAAGTCAATAACACTACTAACTGGATTGTTTCTCATGTGGCCGGTCATACTGGAGCTACCTTTGGGTGGCCTCATCAATTATTGTCGAGTGCCATTGGAATATTTTGGTGATATTGCAAGTGCTCCAGGAGGACATAAAACAGCCATTTCAACAAAAAAAAGATAAAATTAATTTGTAGCCGATAATGAGAAGGCCGTGTAACCTTAAAGTAACCTCTGACTTCTGTACTGGTTCATATGATTACAAATTGAAAACGATGAATAAAAATGTTGCATCAATTGATTAATTTTTTTTTTGTCCAAATTTTTTAAAGTCAAAATAATGCAATGGTGGTTTCTCAGTCTCCCTATGGACTAGGTCCAGCCGCTATTGCCTACGATGACACTTTCCACTCATGTTATTGTCTCAATTGTCGATATTTGATAACTAATTCGAAAGTGGATAGGAAATTAGCTTGCAAAAAAATCTGTTTCTATGTAAAAATTATGGAGGATACAACTGGAATGTTTTGTCAAACACTTCTTTTTTTTAATTTTCTGAACAATCACTCCTTTTGAAGTAATCAAGATTTGCAGCCCAAAAGCATTGCGTATTTATTATCCTTGTGTTCGCGCATGCACGCCCATGAAAGCAATGGTGCGATACGTTAGCAAGGCTAGAAAATTCTAAAGCATATTTTAATCGAATGAAAGCGAGGAAAACTAATATGTGTTGCTTGATATGCATCTTATTGCCTAAAATATTCAAGTAATAAAGGCCCCAGCTGGCTCTGTAGGGGGAGACCTTGGAGTTAAGAACTAAAATTCTCTATCCAAGTGGTGATGCTTCTTTTGAGATTCTCTTATATATATATATATATATATATATATATATATATATATATATATATATATATATGAGGTGTGGTTTTAATACAGCGGCTTCGTGCAAATTCTTTGCCGACCTTTCTATTTCTAGATCAATCTATTGTTTCTCGACTAATTTTGTATCATGTTTTGTTGATCGGGTCGTTGCAGTATTATTTCTTTTAGTCTTTATTCGTTAAAATAAATGCATGTAGATGGATTCCCATAGTTTTCAATGAACAAACAAGGCCGGCCCTAGCTGTCGGCTCAGCGCCAACGATCTATGCAAAGCATAGATGTTCTTCTTTTTCTCTTTTTACTGCCCCCACATTAAAGTTAATGAATATACATAAGAAACCATCCATAGCTTTTACAATCCTGAAATTCCTATGGAGATCAGTTTTGGCGTCCATCTTTGATCAATCCTCCTCGCTTTCTATATAATTCAAGTCGTACGTAATTGATGTCATCAAGACCCACCACAAGGAACGGTGAAATTTTCTTTCCCTTTCGCATCAACATCACCTACAATCGACAAAAACGACAAACTAAACCCCGGCACCTGCAGCACGCACTTTATTTAGGCTCCTATGGAACGACAAACTAAACCCGCACGCACTTTATTTAGGCTCCTATGGCCAAAGAGCACGATGATATCAGCAGTTATTATCTTCTGATAGCCCCACACATGTGCATGAACTAGGTCCCATGTGATATACTGAAAACAGCAGCGCTCGCTGTAAGATATTCTACGACGCTGCTGCTGGTTTTCTCTGCGTGCTGAAGGGAGCAGACCAGCGACAGGGCCAACGGCCACATAGTAGTAGTAGTAATAATAATAATAATAATAACATCCCCATCACATGGAGGCTGGCTGCTTTTGGGGAGTAGGAAGTGGCATTTGTTGAATCACTTGGATTGTGGCAAGCATCGATCCATGTACGTACGTGGCCTTCCGAACTTGCCAAGGGCCAAGAGAAGAGTGGCAATTCAAAGGAATTAAAAGGAGGAAGGAACGAGCTAATTAGCTACATGTGGTGGCCCTTTGGCTGAGTGGAGACTAGTGCTGACAATGGCTGTAGCAGTACAGCATCTCTTCGCCTTCTCCACATGGGAGCCTCCAATGGGTGTCGGTAAAAGATGGCATCCCTTTTTGGGGGTGGTGGGAATGGGTGCTCTGGAGCGGTTTGTTGCCTTCTCCGTCGGTCAGGGGAAGAATGGATGGGGATTGGGTTTCCCCGAAGCCCCACGAACATACAAGCTGTATATCCATACTACATCCATACAGGGTCCGTTTATTTGTATACACATCCTATATATATACTAGAAATTTGAAAAGAATAATGCTAGGGGACCAACCCCATACCCAAAACAAAACTTTTGGATCACTGCATGCCAAGCTGTCAGGGACTTATCCGCAGGCATGTCGCAGGGGGTGCCAGCATGAGCGTGGCACGGTGCTGCGAAAGATTTGGCTTGGCAAAAATTTGCAATGCTACTCGATCATTTGGAACCCCCAGGGTGAGATTTAGGGGGATGCCTTGCTGGGTAGTGAGGGAGCAATGATTCGTCAAGGAGCGGCATGGCCGTGGCATGATATCGGGAGGCTCGATACGCGTGATATTTGGAATGGTGGTGGTCCGCCATGATATATGTGGATACTCAAGGATTCCTCTTGGTTTGAAGAGGGGCGCGGAGCTTTGGCCGCGTACCCGACTCCCCCAGACCCATAGGAGACGGGTCCGTTGTGGCACAGTTGTGTGGGCAATGGTGGTGCCACGCCCGAATGATCTCACGTGGAGGTATTCGGGGCAATGTTGGTTGGACGAGCTGGCCACATTATGCGGGAAGAGGATATCTCGAGGTTTTATCCTTGAGGGGTTTGTCTAGACTACTTTATGCGTTTTTGATCTCTGTAGTGGAGCGAAGAGGCGATAGAGGGCTAGTCAGGCAAGGATGTGGCCTACCCAAACAGGCAAGTCTTGTGAGCATCGCAAGGTGATGTCTCACGGGGATCCACGGGAACCGATCGGTCGTGGAGAACAAGGAAGGCTTATGGTATATCGATCGGTATATGTGCTTTGGAGCTGGGCCAAGGATCAAGGATGGCCAAGAGGGTCATGCCAAGGAGAGGACGACTTAATGCATTTATCATTCGGTCGAAGATATTTACTTGATGGGGCAGACTTGGATGCCGATATCGTGGCAGTGCTCAATGTGTGAGTAGGCTGTGGACCTAAGATATTGGGTGATGCGGTCATGTATCCCCAGGATCATGTTAATGCACACTGATGGGCGAGCAGGCCATGAATATTATCAAGCGATATGATCAGGGAGGGAAAGGCATATCAAGGATGCAAGACCGGGATCGTGGCACAAGAGTTTGTGGGGGAAGCTTGGATAGTCGAACCCCAGAGGACTCGATGTGTACGATCATCTGTAGCTTGGGGAAGCTGCAGGTCATGTCAGCTTGGTAGTTTAGCTGGACTGTATTAAAGATGGGTTTGCCCGGGCCTCATGCATAGTGGTGGCGTTGCATGGTCGTACTATGTGGATTTGATATGTGTAATACTGAAGGGCAGCTTGGTGGGTTGCAGATCAGTGACACAGTGGTTATATCTTGGCACGAGGGTATGTTGAGGATCAAGATATTTGGGATGAGCAGTGCTTGGCTTGAGGAGCAAAGCCTTAGAGTTGACACAGAGGTGTTGAGCTGCGCAGCACTCTTAGAAAGAGTCTGTGTTATGGCACGGAGGTGCGCATGAGCATTGCAGTTGATTCGAGAAGTCGGATTGCTTATGGGCATTTGAGGGTATCATCTGTGTTCAGTACAACAGTGTTGCCAGGTAGGGGCATAGAGGTGCAAGCTTGGCTATGTGGCTGGACTGCTGCGTGCTTATTGGTATGTCCGAGGAAAGGACTCAAGAGGATTGATCTTGATGTGTGGTATGCTGGGGTGCTGTACGGATGTTTGGGTAAGGAAATACTTACTCCGTGATGAAGCGGCATGAAGGGATTAGTGCAATACATGCCTGATTTGATGTGGTACACTAGGATCCGAATATGAAGCAGTAATTACCGCATGACATGTGGCTCTATATCTTTTTCTTGCGATCCGGGCTGGCTCGCAGTGTTTTTCTTTTGCGGCACTTCTGTGGAGATGGGGAGGATGACCAAGCCCGCCGTTTGGATAATTAATTAATTGATTGATTGATGGAGCGCATGACATTTATTTATTGAGCAGAATGGTTTTCACTTTATAGTTCCACGCATGCAAAAATAGGACATAGCACCGTTGAAAGTAAGGCTTTTAAAATGAAGTCTTTCGACAACTCAGAAAAGGATTGCATCTCTTAAAGAAGACCCAAATTCACAAGCATCTCACAACATATCGTCACATGACGTCTCTTGATTTGGTAAAAAGAGAAGCAACAGAACTTGAAAATCAACCTTGGCTTGTCCCATGAGCTCAATAGGACAAGCAAGCACTCATACTCATACAAAGCTTAGTTAGTTAAACTCTTTTTGAAAAGAAAAGAAAAGAAAAGAAAAAAAAAACTTTGTTTCGTTCAGAAAAAGACAAAAAAAAAAAAGAAAAAAAAAACTTACCCCTCTTTTCTTATACCAAAATCTTCCCACCTGCGGTCTCAATTTAAAAAAAAAAAAAATGAGAAAAGAAAAAACTTTGTTTCGTTCGGAAAAAGACAAAAAAAAAAAAAAACTTACCCCTCTTTTCTTATACCAAAATCTTCCCACCTGCGGTCTCAATTTTTTTAAAAAAAAAAATAAGAAAAGAAAAAACTTTGTTTCGTTCGAAAAAAGACAAAAAAAAAAAAAAACTTACCCCTCTTTTCTTATACCAAAATCTTCCCACCTGCGGTCTCAATTTTTTTTTAAAAAAAATGAGAAAAAAAAAAAGATTAGTGGTGTTACCTGGAATGATTGTTCAGTAATAGGATGTACTCATCTTAGGTATAAATTTTACATCATCAGTATTGTTGCGGCCAATCCTCTCATCGTCTGGTCGTCGGAAACGAACGTCTGCAAAAAAAAGTCCACACTGATCGGAGGCGGCTCCGATGGGGACCCTCCGACGGTCAAGTCAGAGAGGAGACTAGGCAACAGTGAAAAGAAAACAAGGAGCTCAACGGGAGAGGGTAAGAGAGAGAGAGGGAGCAAGCCCAAGAGTTTCGAAAAGATCTCTAGCACTGTTGCCTTCCCCGATATATATAGCGGAGCATGGTGTGGCGCCCTCATTAATGGCACGGACAATTGAAAAATTGTCAACTCACTGGAGACCGTCAGAGTCACCGTAAAGGTGTCAAATCGCCGTGGGGCTGTCAAATCGCTAGGGTTGACCATGCCTTAGGTGGGATAATGCCCCTAGGCGGGAGTGCCGCATGCAGTTGTCAGGACTGACAGTCTCTGACAGTAGTACGGCGATTGGAGGAGCTGACCGACCATAGGTCGGCGGCCAGCTGAGGGGCGTCGGATGAAAATTTGGGCCCCTCCGACAGTCAGTCGGGCACGTTGCAGGAGTCGGGCATCGGACTCCACGGTGCAGTCGGTTGGGAGAGCGAAAAAGGTCTGCCCGACCGACGTATCCTCGGTCAGTTGATAGCCGTCGATCGGTCGGTAATGGCACCCATCGGTCGGTCGGTAACGGCTCCCATCGGTCGGTCGGTCGGTAAAGTTGGGCATCGGACATATAGGCCCGATGATGAGTCGGCATGAGTGGGGTCGGTCGGTATTTCTCAATAGTTGCCCCCCTCCACTCCTGAGTCGGATGGCGATCTGGCCAATGTTCTTGTTTGGGCAGCAGCGTCGGGCGAAAGGAGTGGATTACCAGCGTGTCAAGTTCCGACCGTCCCGTGGGCTGATATGACGACCGTACCGTGGGTTGACATGATGACAGGCACCTCACGAATGCCGGGTGGTTCGCTGGTGTCAGACGTCCTGTCAGTGTCGGACGTCCTGTCGGTGTCAGACGTCCCGTCGGCGTCAGACGTCCTGTCGGTGTCAGACGTCCTGTCGGCGCCGGACGTCTCGTCCCATCGGGAAGGAAAACCGTCGTTTTCGCCGCCCTTTCGGGGATACGAAACGTCACGGCCTTTGTGCCACGTGGTAGGCGGCCATTGGGAAGGGTCCGTTGGAGCAGATGGAGGTGACGTGGCTCGATCTGAGGAGGGGTGTGTCGAACCGTCGGGCCGACGGACGGCCCGGATGACGCCACGTGGCGTGATCTGGGAATCCCTTGTCGGTCGTGCCTTCATCTCGACCGTCGGGGGGTACTACATATACAGGGTCGTCCATATCCAGGTTTTTACCCCCCTCACTTTGCTGTCGAGACTCTGCCCGCGTAGTCCCCTGTTCCAGGTACTCCGTTTTTCTTCTTCTCAGGAGTCTTCTCTTTTTCTTCTAAGGGCCATCACCGTCTTCACCGTCTTCTCCTTTGCCTTCTCGCAGTCTGCTCCTTCTTCATTTTCTGTCTTTTGTTTTAGTCCATGGCTAGGACATCCCCACGAGGAGGTCGGTCGGGAGAGCCGACTGACGACCCTCGGTCGACCCCGGAGGTGGAGGTCTCTTCACTTTCGGGGCCGAACGTCGATCGGCTCCGGGAGCAATATTGCATCCCGGAGTAATTTCGGCTGTCCGCCCCTGGTGCCAATGGTCGGGTCAATAGCCTGCCCGAGGGTCAGGTGGCCTTCTACGTTGAGGACCTCCGGGCCGGCCTTCGCTTTTCGATTCCGGAGTTTGTCCGAAACGTACTCGACTATTACAGGCTATGCCCGGAGCAACTCGCGCCGAACTCGGTTCGGCTAATAGTCAGTTTTGCTTTGTTGTGTCGGCTTTTGCCGACTGAACCTCGAATTTTCCTCTTCCGAGCCTTCTTTGTCCTCCGACCCCACCCTAAAGTCCGAGGGTGGTGGTACTTCAATCCTCAGAAGGGGCTTTCTTTTATCACTGGTCTTCCGTCGTCCATTCACGGATGGAAGAACCAGTTCTTTTTCGCATCTTCTTCTTCTCCATGGGGGTTCCCTGCTCGTTGGGGGAATCCCCGAACCGAACCGAACGAGAACAGTCGGGTGGAAGCCGAAGACCGGAAAGACTTCCACCGGTTGAAAGACATCTCAGTGCCGAAGCAGAGGGAGCTCGTCACTGAGCAGGCACTGTACGACGCCGGCCTCAGCCCGATCCCTCGCTTAGGTCAGTTCTTCATTTTTCTTCCCCTTTCTCTTTTCGTTTTTCCTTTATGGTGCTAACCATTTGTCGTCGTTCACAGATATGCCGTCGAGATCAAGACTGACGGCAGCCGACGTACGTAAGTACGTCGTTCGGAAGAGGTCGGTGCAAGGGGCTGGGCCGTCGCGGCCTCCCAAGAGGCCCCAAGCAGCTCCGTCGAGCGAGCCGACTGGGTCGGGGGTGGAGCCCGTAATCGCGCTGTCGGCACCGGCAGTGCTCGTCGAAGTCCCATCCGAGGGACCGTCGGGCGAGGGCGCAGCCTCGCCCGAGAGAAGGGCGGTCGATGAGTCGGTCGACGGTGTGCCGGCTGCTTAGCCGGCAGAGGAGGATCGGGAGGAGGCGCACGAGCCCGAGCAACCAGCGCCCGCTGCTGCCGCACCCTCGGTTGATACTTGGTCGGGCTCAAGCTTGCCGTCCTTCTCCGATGTCAGGGCCTGGATGTCCGGTCGAGGGAAGGCCCCTATGGCGTCGGGCGACGAAGGAAGGTCGGTCGTTAGTGGGGGGTCGATCGACTCCCCATTCTCCGAAGGTGCGTCGGGCTTGGCCAACCACGACTTGGCCAGGAGGCTGTGCCAGGCGCTCCTTCTTCCAGCCGACATCGAGGCGATGAAGAATCAGCGTGTCTCCGACATGCTGTCTTCATTCTACCCGATGATGATCCGGGTGAGTTTCCGTCTTCTTTGTTTTCAATATTGCTTCCGTGAGTTCGGTCTCCTGACGGTCGGTCTTATTTTGTGCAGCTTGTTTACAACATATCCGAGCTAGAGGCCGTATATCGAAAGTTCGATGATATGAGCGCGGCTTGGAGAGACAAAGTCGCAGCCGCCGAAGCCGACCGGGTCATTCTGGTCGACCAGCTGCAACAGTCGGTCGACCGGGAGGGCCGACTTGAGAGGGAGGTCACCCGACTCACGGAGGAGGTCTCCCGACTCACGGGAGCCTTGGCGACATCGGAGTCAGAGCTGCAGTCGGCCCGGGACGACGCGAAGAAGAAGTCCCGGACCATCCGCCGGCTTCGGCATGAGCGGGACAGCTTCGCCAAGGAGCTGAAGGACGAACGCGAGCAGCTCCGAGTAAGCCTCGGGGACCTCGCTAAGGCCGAAGAAGGTCTATCCATCGTCCAGGCCAATGCAGACATCGCGAAGGCAGAAGCGGAGTCGGCGAAGGAGGCCATGGGTCGGGCTGTTGAAGACTTCCGTGATTCGGAAGAGTACCGAGAAGAGCTTCTAGAGAGTGGCTTCCTTTCGTACCGGATGGGGTACGAGCATGCTCGGGAAGCCGTTCGACACCTGTACCCGAAGCTTGATCTCAGTGGCGTTGTTCTGCCGGAGTCGGAGGCCCCAGCTGCGGAGGAGACGGCCAACCCAGCATCGGAAGGCCTCACCACCAGGGCGGAAGCCGAAGAAGACGCAGAGCAAGCCACCGAAGATCAAGCGGCCCTGACTGCCGAAGCCAGAGTTGGTTCGCCGACCGTCCCCGGCCGTCATCCAGTGGAGGAGGCCGACTCTGAGGACTAGTCGGTTTTTTTCTTTTCTTTTTGCTTCGGCTTATAGTACTTGCAGTCAGGCTTCAGCCCAGTTTGTAAACTTGTCTTGATCTTCAATGAAATCAAAGTCAAAGTTTTTGGACTTGAACCTTTTCTTTCCGCATGTCTTTCTTTTTTTCCTGTGTTGTGGAATGCATTTGAACACATAAGTCGTCAGTCCGATAGATCAATTAGGACGTTCGGTAATGCATGCTGCGATGAAGGCAGAGCAAGTCCCGACTTTGGATCGGCCTTCCGACGGTCGAGGGCTTAAGTCGGGCATCCTTCGCCCGACTGTGAGTCGGGCGTCCTTCGCCCGGCTGTGAGTCGGGCGTATTCGTTGAGTCGAAAGCCGACCGACCGTCGGATAAGGCTTGACAGTCGGATCTCTTTCGATGCATTCAGTCGGATGTCATCCGGCGCATTTAGTCAGGAAAACGATGATAAGTCGGATCCCGATACCCTTGTGTCGGGTACTTATGCCACACCGCATGATAGACGGTGGTAAGCCAAATATCTTTCGGCCGGTCGTAGCTCGGTCGGTGAGTCATGAATGCGACAGTGGTCGCGTCGTGTGATAGACGGTGGCAAGCCGAATATCCTTCGACCGGCCGTAGCTCGGTCGGTAAGTCACGATGGCGGTCATGCAGGCATTTTGCCTTTCTTTGGTCGGAGCTCAGTCGGCAAGTTAGCCGATCGTTTGGCCCGAAAGTTCGACTGTAGAAGGAGTGTTAACTCCTGTTGTCATGGACGGTTCGGCCCTTGTGAGCGTCCAATACATCGTCGACAATTGGGCCGTCGGCTCCATGTGGACATCAAGTCCAAGTCAGGACGTCGGGACTCGTCCTTCTTGGCGAGCACCGATCATCAATCGAAGAGTTAAGACTCCAAAATTTGGAACTGGATTTGTATTTCGAATGAATAAGTACAAAGTTCATTGGTGATACAACTTTAGGTTGTTAGCATTCCAGGTCCGGGGAATGAGTTTTTCTTCCAGAGTTTCCAGTCGGTAAGCCCTTGATCCGTAGGTGTCCGCTACCATGTAGGGCCCTTCCCAATTCAGAGCTAGCTTCCCTTGGTCTAGTGGCTTCGAGACTTCTGCCTTTCTTAGGACTAGGTCCCCAGGCCTGAAGAGCTTTGGCCTGGCCTTGGCATTGTAATATCGGGCTACTTTCTGTCGGTATGAAGCCATGCGAAGTTGAGCCTCATCCCGAAGTTCGGAGAGGAGGTCTAGGTCGGCCCTCTGACACTCAGAGTTGTTCGGTTCTTGATACTGCTCGACCCTGATTGATGGTAGCCCGACCTCGAGCGGTATCATTGCCTCCGTCCCATAGGCCAAACTGAAAGGTGACTCTCCAGTCGGAACGCGGGGGGTCGTTCGGTAAGCCCACAGGACGAAGTTCAACTCGTCGACCCAGAGGCCTTTGGCTTCATTCAGTCGGGTTTTGAGCCCGTGTAGTACGGTCCGGTTGGTCACCTCGACTTCGCCATTGGACTGTGGGTGCCCGACTGAAGTCAGTCGGTGCGTGATGTGAAACATCGCGCAGAAGTCTCTGAAGTCCTGGTTGTCGAACTGCCGCCCATTGTCGGTGATAATGGTATGCGACAATCCGAATCTGAAGATGATGGACTTCTAAACGAAGTCCTCCATCTTTCGCTCGGTAATCTGCGCCAGGGGCTCGGCCTCCACCCACTTGGTGAAGTAGTCGATGGCAACGACTATAAACTTTCTTTGGTCCGATGCCGGAGGAAAAGGATCGAGAATGTCGACCCCCCACTGAGCAAAGGGCCATGGGGCGACAATAGGAGTGATTTGGCTGGCTGGTCGGTGTTGTATGTTGGCGTACTTCTGGCATGGTTCGCACTTTCGGACCAACTCAGCCGCATCTTTCCTCATGGTGGGCCAGTAGTAACCCTGCCGCAGGACCTTGTAGGCCAAGGATTCGCCCCCCAAGTGACTCCCACAGATTCCTTCGTGCACTTCTCTGAGTGCGTAATCTGCGTCGGTCGGTCCCAAGCACCTGAGCAAGGGAAGGAAGAATGACCTTTTATAGAGTCGGCCATCCATGATCACATATTGGGAGGCCGACCATCGGAGCCGCCTGGCCTCCGCGAGATCTTCAGGGCTGATCCCGTCGATCAGATACCGAACAATCGGATCCATCCAGCTTGGTTCGACCGTCAGTTGTAGCACCTCCTCGACCTTGTCGATGCTCGACTGCTCGAGATTCTCCATGAACATCCGGCCCAAAGAGTCGAAAGCTGAAGTCACCAGCCTGGAGAGTGCGTCGGCCCGGGCATTCTCCGACCTGGGGATATGAAAGATTTCAAAATATCCGAGGCACGCCACGAGATCTTTCACTTTCTGGAGATACTTTGCCATAGCTGGGTCTCGTGCCTCGAATTCGCCTTTGATCTGCCCCACGATTAGCTGAGAATCGGAGAATACCCGGAGGCTGTCGATCCCAAGTTCCCTTGCCATCCTCAAGTCAGTGAGGAGCGCTTCGTACTTGGCTTGATTATTGGAGGCTTTGAAGTCGAATCGGAGGGCGTACTCGGTGACTACCCCATCCGAGTTGGTGAGCAGGAACCCAGCCCCACTCCCCTGAGCGTTTGAAGCTCCGTCGATGTGCAGTACCCAGGTGGAGACCGGATCAGGCTCGGAGACAGCGGCTCATCCGGGGTCCGCGCCTTCCGACCCTTGGTCGGCCGTCGGGCATTCTGCGATGAAGTCGGCCAGGACCTGGGCCTTTAAGGCAGGTCTCGGTCGGTACTGTATGTCGAACTCGCTGAGCTTTATTGCCCACTTCGCCAGTCGCTCCGATGTGTCGGGTCGGCGCAATATTGCCCTTAGGGGCTGGTTGGTAAGGACCACGATGGCGTGCACCTGGAAGTACGGACGGAGTCGTTCTGTGGAGACGGTTAGGGCAAAAATTATTTTTTCCATCTTCGAGTATCGAGCTTCAGCACCGCGGAGCACTTTGCTGATATAGTAGATAGGTTAATGGGTTCGGCTCTCGTTTTCTTGGATGAGCACCGAACTGACCACCTCAGGGGAAGAGGCCAAATAGAGATACAGTGTCTCCCCGACCTCTGGCTTCACAAGCAACAGTGGAGAAGCCAGGTACCTCTTCAGATCCTCGAAGGCCCGTCGGCACTCATCCGACCAAGAGAAGCCCCTCGCCTGCCTCAGGGTTTTGAAGAACGGGAGGCATCTTTCGATCGACCGAGAGATGAATCGACTGAGAGTAACGATTTTTTCATTCAGTTGCTGGACCTCCTTCTTGGTGTTCGAGTGCCGCATGTCAATGATTGCTTTGATTTTCTCGGGGTTGGCCTCGATTCCTCGCTGAGAAACGAGGAACCTGAAGAACTTCTCCGAGGTCACTCCAAAAGCGCACTTAGTCGGATTCAGCTTCATTCGATGTTGTCGTAGAGTGTGAAAAGTTTCTTCGAGATCTCGAACATGATCCGCAGTCTGCGCACTTTTTACCAGCATGTCGTCCACATATACTTTCATATTACATCCGATCTGATCTTTGAAGACCTTATTGACGAGTCATTGGTAGGTAGCTCCTGCGTTCTTCAGCCCGAAGGGCATCATCCTGTAGCAGTAGAGGCCCTTGGGGGTCACGAAGGCAGTGTGCTCCTTGTCTTCGGGCGCCATTCGGATCTGATTGTACCCGATGAAGACGTCCATGAAGCTGAGCAGTCGATAATCGGACGTCGCATCCACCAGCTGGTCGATCTTTGGAAGTGGAAAGCTGTCCTTTGGACAGGCCCGATTCAAGTCGGTGTAGTCGATGCAAATCCTCCACTTCCTGTTGGCTTTCTTCACCATAACAACATTGGCGAGCCAATCAGGATATGTAGTTTCTTTGATGAAGCCCGCCTCGAGTAGCTTGTCCACCTCTTCGTCGATGGCCTTCTGTCTTTCAGGAGCAAAATACCTTTTCTTCTGCCTCACCGGCCTCATCATTGGGTTGATGTTGAGTCGGTGGGTTATCGTCTCCGGGGGAATGCCCGACATATCTGCTGCCGACCAAGCAAATATGTCGGCATTGGCCTTCAGCAGCTCCGCCAACCGTCGTCGTTCTGGGTTGGGTAGCTGAGACCCGACCCATACCTGTCGGTCGGGATTCTCCGCTATCGAGATGGGAATGAGCTGTTCGGTCGGTGAACTCCGTTCTTCCTCCTCCTGTTGGTCTAGTTTGTCGATCGTCAGGGAGCCCTTCAGCTCATCGCTTTGGATGGAGATCTGGAAGCATCGGCGAGCGAGCTGTTGGTCTCCGCGCATCTCTCCGACTCTGTTTTTGGTCAGAAACCAAACCAAGAGATGGTACGTTGAGACGATCGCTTTAAGCACGTTTAGTCCAGGTCTTCCAAGTATGACGTTGTAGGCCGAAGACACTTGGACGACCGTAAAAGTCAGATGGACTGTGCTTTGTCGTGGTTCGGTGCTGACCGTCACGGGCAGAGTGACTTCTCCTTCCATCGTGACAGCATCTCAGGCGAAGCCTATCAAGGGCGTAGAGACCCTCCTGAGTCGGTCGGTTGATAGTCGCATCCGGGAGAAGGTCGAGTAAAACAAAATGTTCGTTGAACTTCCATTATCTATAAAAATTCTTTTTACATCATAGTTCGCTATTGTTGCCGAGACAACAATAGCGTCGTCGTGGGAAGTTTGGATGCCCCGAACATCTTCTTCCGTAAAGGTGATTACGTCGTCCGGGCGCAGCTTCTTCGTCGGCTCCCCTCCAGCAGACGTCCTCGGGCCCAGTCGTTTGGAAATCATATTGATGACCCCGATCGTCGGCTGATTGGTCGTCGCTTCTTCAGTCGGCTGGGGTCGTCGGTCGGCAACTGGTTGAGTTGGCGGGTTCCTCCGGAATTTATCGAGATACCCCCGATGGATGAGAGCTTCGATCTCATCCTTAAGTTGGATGCATTGCTCGGTATTGTGGCCGTGGCCCCGGTGGAATCGGCAGTACTTTTGCCGATCGAGGTCCTTTGCCTTCAGAGGCGGAGGCCGTCGCAGGTACTCTTCCCCCTCGATCTTCATCAAAATCTGCGCACGAGGAGCAGAGAGAGGAGTGTAGGAGTCATACCTGGGGCGTGTCGGTCTTGGAGTCTGCCGTCGGGGCGACCTCCGATTCTGTCGTGGGGGTGAGACCCAACCGTCGGTCGGGGGTCTGCTATGTTTGGTGGGGTCCCGACCCTTTCTTCGCTTCTCCTTCGGACCCTTGAACTCGGTCAAGCGCCGGTCGGAGGCTCCTTCGTCCGCGCGCATGTACTTGTACACGCGCTCCAATAGTTCAGCATACGTCCGGGGGAGGGTCTTGTCCAGAGAGTAAGTGAACCGGGATGCCCTTAGCCCCCGTTTAATGGCCGAGATGGCCATGTCTCCATAGAGGTCCTGGACCTCGAGCGTGGCCGCGTTGAATCACGTCACGAAATATCAGAGCGTCTCATTTTCTCCTTGTTTGAGGGAGAAAAGGCTGTCCGACGTTCGTGGCGGCTTCCGGCTGGTGCTGAAGTGGGCCACGAAAGAGTGCTCGAGCTGTCCGAAGGAATGGATACTTCCCGATCGAAGACCGGAGTACCAGGCTCTGACAGCTTTGCGGAGCATAGCGGGGAAGCCGATGCAAAGGAGAGCGTCGGTTGCCCTTTGAATCGTCATGAGAGCTTTGTAGCTCTCTAGGTGGTCGATTGGGTTGGTGGAGCCGTCGTAGGGCTCCACATGCGGCATCTTGAACCGACTGGGGATCGGTTCATCGAGGATGAGTCGGGAGAGAGGTTGGGCAGTCTGGAAGTCGACGTCATTCAAAGACTTCTGCCAGTCCACCTGCAGCTGGGCAAGCCGACGGTCGATTTTCTCGAACCTGCATTCGTAGTCGTCGGTCCGTCGGTGCTGGAAGATCCCAGGAGTGGAGTCTCTAGAAGAGTCTGAGAGAGAGGCGGACGGCGTTCGCGACCGCTTCTCCTTCCTTGCTCGTTCTAGCTGGGAGGGAGAATGCCGTCGGGACCGATGGGTGTCGCGTCGCGGCCGCCCCTCCTCCTCTCGGTAGGAGCGCTGTGGTTGGTGCTCCTGCGGAGGCGACGGAGATCGATGCGGGCATCGGCGGCTGCTCCTGGAGGGCATCGGATGCGCCGCCGGTTGCCCGATCGGTGATGGTGGCGGCCGGACCGGCTGTTGCTGAAGGCTTTTGACCGCATCCGTCAGCACGGTCATCTACCGCACGATCGCCGCGATCTGCGCCTCCGTAGTCACCGCAGGGTGCGGAGAGCTAGGTTCCGCCGCGGAGGGTGGAGGAGAGGCCTCTTCTCGGTGGGAAGAGTGCCTCGCCAATCCGGTGACCCTCGATCGCTGAGCTCTTGTCTTTGTCATCTTGAATTCTGTGGGGGTTACGATCCCTGGCGCCGTCTGTGGGAACCCGTCTCCTACCTGGCGCGCCAATTTGTTGCGGCCAATCCCTGGTGGGGAATGGAGAGTCGGTCGATCCCCCACCACCGGCTGACCTTCCTTCGTCGTCCGACGCCATAGGGGCCTTCCCTCGATCGGACATCCAGGCCCTGACGTCGGAGAAGGACGGCAAGCTTGAGCCCGACCGAGTATCAACCGAGGGCGCGGCAGTAGCGGGCGCTGGTTGCTCGGGCTCGTGTGCCTCCTCCCGATCCTCCTCTGCCGGCTGAGCAGCCGGCGCACCGTCGACCAACTCATCGGCCGCCCTTCTCTCAGGTGAAGCTGCGCCCTCGCCCGACGGTCCCTCGGACGAGACTTCGACGAGCACTGTCGATGCTGACAGCGCGATTACGGGCTCCGCCCCCGACTCAGTCGGTTCACTCGGCGGAGCTGCTTGGGGCCTCTTGGGAGGCCGCGACGGCCCGGCCCCTTGCGCCGGCCTCTTTCGAATGGCGTACTGACGTACGTCGGCTGCCGTCAGTCTTGATTTCGGCGGCATATCTGTGAACGACGACAAATGGTTAGCACCATAAAGGGAAAACGAAAAGAGAAAGGGGAAAAAAAATGAAGAACCGACCTAAGCGAGGGACCGGGCTGAGGCCGGCGTCGTATAGTGCCTGCTCAGTGACGAGCTCCCTCTGCTTCGGCACTGAGATGTCTTTCAGCCGGTGGAAGTCTTCCCGATCTTCGACTTCCACCCAACTGTTCTCGTTTGGTTCGGTTCGGGAATTCCCCCAACGAGCAGGGAACCCCCATGGAGTAGAAGAAGATGCGAAAAAGAACTGGTTCTTCCATCCGTGAATGGACGACGAAAGATCAGTGATGAAAGAAAGCCCCTTCCGAGGATTGAAGTACCACCACTCTCGGGCTTTAGGGTGGGGTCGGAGGACAAAGAAGGCTTGGAAGAGGGAAATCCGAGGTTCAGTCGGCAAAAACCGATACAACAAAGCAAAATTGACTATTAGCCGAACCGAGTTCGGCGTGAGTTGCGCCAGGCATAGCCCGTAATAGTTGAGTACGTTTCGGACAAACTTCGAAACCGGGAAGCGAAGGTCGGCCCGGAGGTCCTCAACGTAGAAGGCCACCTGGCCCTCGGGCGGGCTATTGATCCGACCATTGGCACCAGAGGCGGACAGCCGAAATTGCTCCGGGATGCAATATTGCTCCCGGAGCCGATCGACGTTCGACCCCGAAAGTGAAGAGACCTCCACCTCCGGGGTCGATCGAGGGTCGTCAGTCGGCTCTCCCGACCGACCTCCTCGTGGGGATGTCCTAGCCATGGACTAAAACAAAAGACAGGAAATGAAGAAGAAGGAGCAGACTGTGAGAAGGCAAAGGAGAAGACGGTGAAGACGGTGATGGCCCTTAGAAGAAAAAGAGAAGACTCCTGAGAAGAAGAAAAACGGAGTACCTGGAACAGGGGACTACGCGGGCAGAGTCTCGACAGTAAAATGAGGGGGGTAAAAACCTGGATATGGGCGACACTGTATATATAGTACCCCCGACGGTCGAGATGAAGGCACGACCGACGAGGGATTCCCAGATCACGCCACGTGGCATCATCCGGGCCATCCGTCGGCCCGACGGTTCGACACACCCCTCCTCAGATCGAGCCACGTCACCTCCATCCACTCCAACGGACCCTTCCCAATGGCCGCCTGCCACGTGGCACAGAGGCCGTGACGTTTCGTATCCCCGAAGGGGCGGCGGGAACGACAGTTTCCCTTCCCGATGGGATGAGACGTCCGACGCCGACAGGACGTCTGACACCGACGGGACGTCTGACGCCGACGGGACGTCTGACACCGATAGGACGTCTGACACCGACAGGATGTCTGACACCAGCGAACCGTCCGGCATTCGTGAGGCGCCTGTCATCATGTCAACCCACGGTATGGTCGTCATATCTGCCCACGAGACGGTCGGAACTTGACACGCTGGTAATCCACTCCTTTCGCCCGACGCTGCTGCCCAAACAAGGACATTGGCCAGCGCGCCATCCGACTCAGGAGTGGAGGGGGGCAACTGTTGGAGAATACCGATCGACCCCACTCATGCTGACTCATCATCGGGCCTATATGTCCGATGCCCGACTTTACCGACCGACCGACCGACGGGAGCCGTTACCGACCGACTGACGGGTGCCGTTACCGATCGATCGACGGTTATCAACCGACCGAGGATACGTCGGTCGGGCAGACCTTTTCCGCTCTCCCAACCGACTGCACCGTGGAGTCTGATGCCCGACTCCTGCAACGTGCCCGACTGACTGTCGGAGGGGCCCAAATTTTCACCCGACGCCCCTCAGCTAGCCGCCGACCTATGGTCGGTCGGCTCCTCCAATCGCCGTACTACTGTCAGAGACTGTCAGTCCTGACAACTGCATGCGGCACTCCCGCCTAGGAGCATTATCCCACCTAAGGCATGGTCAACCCTAGCGATTTGACAGCCCCACGGTGATTTGACACCTTTACGGCGACTCTGACGGTCTCCAGTGAGTTGACAATTCTTCAATTATCCGCACCATTAATGAGGGCGCCACACTATGCTCTGCTATATATATCGGGGAAGGCAACAGTGCTAGAGGTCTTTTTTCGAAACTCTTGGGCTTGCTCCCTCTCTCTCTCTCACCCTCTCCCGTTGAGCTCCTTGTTTTCTTTTCACTGTTGCCTAGTCTCCTCTCTGACTTGACCGTCGGAGGGTCTCCGTCGGAGCCGTCTCCGGTCAGTGCGGACTTTCTTTTGCAGGCGCTCGTTCCCGGCGACCAGGCGACGAGAGAATTGGCTGCAACAGGTATTACATGTCAATTAGGTAATTGCATGATTATCAAATTTAAGCTAAAGACTTTTTGAAGTCTAAATGTGTATATCTTTGTGGTCCATCGTAGTTTCTATCGGTCAAGCACTGCCATGGTTTTTATTGTTAATATCCTCCCAGTCACCAAGGAAAGGGCTGTAGTAATATGCATGCGTCCATTGAAGCACAAAGCAGTACAAATATTTAGTATGTCAACATGAACTTCGCATACTCGCGCCAATGAATTATTCATTAGTGACGTCGACCTTCAAATTAAACAACAACGCCATATGGAAGCTTTAGGCATTGCATAGTACATGTCAAAGTTATTGCTGCCTCGGAAGTCCAAATAAGGGCTTGAGAGTGAAGGGAACAATTTGAACCCAAACTCGTAAAAGGTTGGTCATGGGCAAGTTTATTACACTGGTGGTAGAGCTTTGTCGAGTCTCAGATCAGTAAAAGTTGCAATATATGAACTTCTGATCAGCTCACCTTGTTAAGCATTCACAGAACCAAACATTCATAACTCACTAGTTGTATAAAAGCCAATTTTGAGGGTGCATCTCCACATCCTTGTTGCGTTAATCCACCTTGAACGCCAAAGCTGGTAGATGGTGCATTTTCCCATGCAGAAGACTACAAGGCGTGAAATGTCTCTCTCTGGAAGAAAGTTTTTGATGATGAATGGCAGCCCACTTCGGTTTCTTTCTTGATTGGATATTTATAACTCAATATTGTTATAATAGGTTATAACAAAGTTTTTGTTACACAATACGTTGTAATAAAATGTTGTTACAACTTGAAATCTGGATTACAATATAAAGTTCTTATGAGTTAGTTCATCGCAAAGTTTGAATATTTTCAACTTTCTCTGGCTTCTCTGCTGGGTTCATGAGCTCCTCTCTAACACGCCCCTCAAGCTAAGCAATTGTGGAACACCGAGCTTGGATTCACCACCGCTTAGTTTGGACTACTGAAAATAATGAACATGATGTGGGTGAAGCCCCTTAGTGAAAATATCAGTTATTTGATCAAGAGAGGATGCAAAATGGACATCAAGATATTTATGGGCTATATTTTTATGCATAATACGGTGGTCGACTTCGATGTGCTTCGTCCGAACATAAAAGACAAGATTGAATGTAATGGCAATAGTAGAGGCATTATTGCAAAGTAGAAGAGTATCTTTGAGGCGAATATGAAACTCTTAAAATAGCAAGTATAGCCAAAAGATTTCTGCAACAACATGTGCTAGACTCTAATATGTGTAGAGGATCGAGCAACCGCATGTTGCTTCTTGACGGACTACAATGTAGGGTTGGGGCCCAAGAAAAATTGAGCGTTGATCCATCGGATCTCCTGCCCAGTCCACATTGTAAAAGCCTTGTAGACAAATTAGCTAGGTTTGAAGTGAAGCCCATAATTGATGTGCCCTTGAGAAATCATAAGATCCACTTGATAGTTGACATGTTTGTTTCAGATGGGTGCTGAAGGTATTGAGATGCTTAGTTGACAACAAAACTAATATCTGATCGGGTTAATGTTAAATATTATAAGGCATTGACAATAGATCGATAATAGAAGGGATCGTCCATAGTTGGGCTAGAAGTGAAGTCAGATGTGCATGGAGTGGTGGGTGAGCTGACGGACTTAGAATCCAAGAACCCAGAATGTTGAAGGAAGCCGAGTGTATATTTTGTTTGAGTTAGATGTAAGTTAATAGCAGTGTGATGTGCTTCAAGGCCCACAAAATAGTAGAGCGGTCAAAGGTCCTTCATTTCCAAGTGTTGGCCCAATTGAGTAATATGAAGCTGAATAAACTTGAATCACTCCTATATATTTAGCAAAACATCATCAACATAAAGTAGAAGATAAATAGACCATGGACCATTATGATGAACAAATAATGATAGATCTGATACTGTAGTAGAGAAGCCTAACTCTATTAGTTTAGAGGAAAATTTTTTATGCCAAGCATGGGCCGCTTGCTGGAGACCATAAATAGACTTTTGCATCTTACAAAAATAGTTGGGTCTAAGGGTGCAATTGAGCCAAATTGAATCGAGCCGAGCTGAGCCGAGAAGTTAGAAACTTGAGCTCTATTCGATTCAAAATACTCAGACTTAAAATTCGACTCGAGATTGATCGAGCCTTAATATCCTAAGCTCAAGCTGGGCTCGATAAAAAAAAAATAAAATTTGAGATCAACTTAAATATCAACCAAACTATTCTTGAATTTGAATTTCAGTCTTAGCCTATTAATAATATATATATTATAAATAAAAATAATATTATTAAAAAATATATAAACTCGAATAGGCTTGTAAGCTTTCGAATTGAGTAACATGCTATTAGAGTTTAACTCAAAAAATTTATTTGAGCTACTCAAGCTCGACTCGAGCTTGATAATAGCTGAGTCGAGTTAAGCTTTGGACTTGAGTTGAGCTCTAGTAGCTCGCAAGCAATTCGACTTATTTGCACCATGCATTAATATACTCTGTTAGGGTTTACATAATCTTGAGGTTGGGCCATATAGATATCCTCCATGAGATCACTATGGAGGAAGGTGCTTTCAACATCTAGTTGTTGAATGGACCATTTAAGGTTGATAGCTAAAGCCAAGAGAATGCTAACTGAAATATGTTTAACAATAAGGCTAAAAGTTTCTAAATAATCAATCTTGGACCGTTGATGAAAGCTTTTGGTAATCAAACGAGCTTTATATTTAGAGCTGTCAAAATAGGTCGATCCGGCCCAGCCTGACTCTAGCCCACGTGGGCTGTGATTATGGGGGCAGGGCTGCGCTCGACCCACTTATTAAAATGGGCTACAAAAATCCAGCCTGGCCCTAGCCTACATGGGCTGTGGGTTAGGGTTGGGTAAGCCCATTTTTTTTTCTTTTTTTTTTGTTTTTTTTTTTTCTGTTTCTCCCTTCCCTTCTTCCCACCCACCCACTCACCCCGACCGATCCTCCACCTTTCTCTACCGACGACCGACCCGCACCCACCCCCCTCCGGTGCGCCACTCACGGCCCCGTCTCACCTCACCTCACCTCACCGCCGTCCTCTGTGCCGTCCGTCGTGGAATCGTGGGCAAGCGAGTGCTTGCTAAGCTTCTCGACCTTGTGTCGGCACTGTATCGAGATCTTGGAGGAGGTCTGGGCCAGATGGGCGCAGCAATGGGCGATGGCATCTGCGATCTTCTACCAGTAGGAGGCGCGGAGGTTGCCCCAATGGAGGGGTACCACTTATGGCGGTAGAAGTCGATCAGGGCTAAGATTTCCTCGTGGGTCCAGTAGGGAGGAGGGAGGTGGTGGGAGGAGGTGGAGGGGGGAGTCGGGGCGGCGAAAGATGGCATTGGGAGGGATAGGGGGGAGGGTGATCAGGCTGGGGATTGCGGCTGGGAGGGGGAGGGGGAGGCTGCAATCGCCGCGCTGGTGGGGGGAGGTGCGGAGGTGGCGGGATCACTGGGGAGGGAGGGGAGGGCACAGAGGAGGCCGGGTGCGAAGAAAACCGGCGTCGCTGCTGTTGTATCGCTGCTGAAGCAGAAGAAGAGGGAGGAGGAGACGGGGAGAGAACTTAGAGAAGGACTTAAGAGAAAAATCCAAAAAAAAAAAATCATTAAGTGGGCTAGCCCTTGGGCTGACCGGTCTTAACCCGGTTCAGCCCATGGGCTACAGGGGCTGGGCCAAAAAACCCACGTTCATAGATGGGTCAGAATTTCTCAGTCTGGGTCAACTCATTTTTAGGGCCAAATAGGCTGCCCATGGGCTCTGGTCCATTTTGATAGCTCTATTTGTATTTATTGATAGAACCATTAGAGTTGCGCTTGATTCGATAGACCTATTTGGATCACACAATGTTTATTCTAGGTTGGTAAGGAATAAGGTCCATACCGGATTGCAAGGCAGTGAATTCAACATCCATAGTAGAATGCCACTCAACTAATTTTGAAGCATGTGCATAGCAGGTGGATTTAATGGGATGCACCACTATAGAATCTTAGAGCATATTCCAAGTTTGGCTTGACAACACCATATTGTGATCTTGTCATCATTAGATGAGTGCGAGCAGGAGTAGTTGGGACTGGCTGATATAGGTGGGATGAGTTAGGGATAGTGATAGAATTGTTGGAATGATTCCATGTTTGGTTCAGCATTAGCTGGTTGCTGGGCATGAGTTGTTGGATTTATAGTAGTTGTCAGGACAAGTAAAGGTGGGACGGAGGCACTAATATCATGGATGGGGTAGAGACAGAAGGTGGACTAAAGGCTATGGGCTTACTATGGTCAATGGCACTAGACAACTCCATATGCGAGGCATGCAAAGAGTCCCTATAGAAGGAGCTAAAGTAGAAATTGAGGTAATAGGTGGAAAAAATGCAAGCCATTCATCAGGAAAAACATCAGGATAGATGGTAGAGGAAGGAGAATTAGATTGAAATGGGTAATATGATTCATCAACTACCATATGATGAGAGATATAGAGATGATTAGACTTGGGGTCTAAACATTTGTATATTGTGCAATAGTCCAAAAAAATATATTGAGCCATCTTAAAATCCAAGTTTATGAGTGCGATATGAATGAATGCCCCGATAATAAGCACATCCAAAGGCACGAGGATAATGATAGTCCAATGTGGTATTGAACAAAGCATCATATAAAATTATGAAATATTGTCGTTCGATTAATGGGATAGGTAGCAGTGAGGAAGGCATCGTGCCAGTATTTGAGAGGAAGCGAGGAATGAACCATTAAAGTGAGTCCAATCTCAACAACGTGTCTATGTTTATACTCTGAAATTCTATTTTGTTTCAGGGTGTATGAATATATAGTTTGGTGGATGACATCATATGAGTAGGGGAAGAGAATGAGCACACATTCACCCCCATCGCCTGTACGTAGGATGTTATGTTTGGATTCAAATGGTGTTGCTACTTGGACTTTTAAAGACATAAATATAGAGAACACATTAGACTTTGAGTTCAAGGGAACAACCACATATACTGTCAAAAGTCATCTACAAAAATAACATAGTATGTCAAGAAAGATTAGACATGATGGGAGTTATTAGTTTCCAAATATCACTATGAACTAATTTAAAAGATTTAGACAGAATATGTGATGACAAAAAAATGATAAGTTTTTATTTTTTTCTAGCTGACAAGAAGTGAAAATAGATGCTTGAGACAAAATGACATGTGAGGAGGTGGAGAGCGAGGTAGATTTAAGTCCGGAAATTTTCAAATCTTGCTCATTTCCAACTTGGACATTATTGGTACCCTAATAAGTCCAACTAATGGATAGATTGACTAGACCTACAGTGATATGGTTGGTAGTAATATTATTATTGGAGTCTATCATGCAATGATATTGATGTTGGTTATGTTGCTATTGCAGACCCTCATTAAATGACCATTGTTGCATGCAGTTCCCTAACTAGGAACAATATTATTGGTGAGATTGGAACTGATGTTGCTAATTGGAAGGTCGGCTTGTCTGCTTAAATGATTGACCACCAAAAGATTGTGCAGCAAATGTGATAGGGTGTTCAATAGTACCTTCCTGTTCATTAAAGCAAATATTTTTAATTGATTAGCAGTATAGAAGTTTTTCAATTTAAATAGAACCATGGTACTGGAATTGAGTCCGAATAAAAGATTGGAATGGATGGTATTTCTCAAGCAATCCATCAAGAGCATATCCTAACAGACCAGTTGGGCTAACTAGTGATCCACTTGTTGCAAGTTGATCAGTGATGGTTTTGATTTGTTGCGAATAGTCGTGCATAGTCTGATCTCCTTTATGAATACGAGGAAATTATTTTTTGAGTGTAAGTACATATATGAGAGGGAATAAACGAGGCAAATCTTCTCTCAAGTGTCTCTCATGCTTCTTTTGAAGTTGAAAGACCAACAATACATGATAATGTAGACTTGGAAAGCGTTGCATTAATCCATGATTAAATGATTTGTTCCCTTTCAAACGATGAGACAAATTCAGGACTGGATGAAGATGCTGGAGTGCTTCCATTGATGAAACCTAAGAGATGATGGATACAAAGTGTTGGGGAATACTGACCGACCCAACTCACACCGACTCATCGTCGGGTCTGCATGACCAGTGCCCGATTCTGCCGACCGACCGACGGCTGCCGTTGCCGACCGATCGAGGATACGTCGGTCAAGCAGACCCTTTCCTCTCTCCCGACCGGCTGCACTATGGAGTCCGTTGCCCGACTCTTGCGACGCGCCCGACTAACTGTCGGAGGGGCCCCGAGTTACCACCCGACGCCCCTCAACTAGCCGCTGACCTATGGTCTATCGGCTCCTTCAGATGCCGTACGACTGTTGGGAATTGTCAGTCCTGACAACGGTATGCGGCACTGCCGCCTAGGGGGATTATCCCACCTAAGGCATGAGTCAACCCTAGCGATTTGACAGCCCCACGGTGATTTGACACCCTCGCGGTGACTCTGACAGTCCTCAGTGAGTTGACAATTCTTCAATTATCTGCGCCATTAATGACGGCGCCATACCATGCTCCACTATATATATCGGGGAAGGCAACAGTGCTAGAGGTCGATTCGAAACCCCTGAACCCTCTCTCTCTCTCTCTCTCTCGTTGAGCTCCTTGTTTTCTTTTCACTGTTGCCTAGTCTCCTCTCTGACTTGACCGTCGGAGGGTCTCCGCCGGAGCCACCTCCGGTCAGTGCGGACTTTCTTTTGCAGGCGCTCGTTCCCGGCGACCAGGTGACAAGGGAATTGGCCGCAACAGATTGGCGTGCCAGATAGGGGGGACGCAGAGCAAGTTGCAAGTTAGTGCTTTATTGACAGCACTAGGGATTGTAACCCCCACGGAATTCAAGATGACAAAGACAAGAGCTCAACGATCGAGGGTCACCAGATCGGCGAGGCGTTCTTCCCATCGGGAAGAGGCCTCTCCTCCACCCTCCATGGCGGAACCTAGCTCTCCGCACCCCGCGATGATCACGGAGGCGCAGATCGCAGCGATCGTGCGGCAGATGACCGTACTCACAGACGCAGTCAAAAGCCTTCAGCAACAACCGATCCGGCTGCCGCCTTCACCGGCCGAGCAATCGGTGGCACGTCCGATGCCCTCCAGGAGCAGCCACCGACGCCCGCGCCGATCTCCGTCGCCTCCTCCGGAGCACCTGCCACAGTGCTCCCACTGAGAGGAGGAGGGGCACCCGCGGCGTGACACCCATCAATCTCGACGGCCTTCTTCCTCCCAGCTGGAATGAGCAAGGAAGGAGAAGCGATCGCGAACGCCGTCCGCCTCTCTCTCGGACTCCTCCGGAGACTTCACTCCTGGGGTCTCCCAGCACCGACGGATCGACGACTACGAACGCAGGTTCGAGAAAATCGACCGTCGGCTTGCCAAGCTGCAGGTGGACGGGTAGAAGTCTTCGAATGACGTAGACTTTCAGACCGCCCAACCTCTCTCCCGACTCATCCTCGATGAACCGATCCCCAGTCGGTTCAAGATGCCGCACGTGGAGCCCTACGACGGCTCCACCGACCCAATCGACCACTTAGAGAGCTACAAAGCTCTCATGACGATCCAAGGGGCAACCGATGCTCTTTTATGCATCGGCTTTCCCGCCACGCTCCGCAAAGCTACCAGGGCCTGGTACTTCGATCTCCGATCGGAAAGTATCCACTCCTTCGGACAGCTCGAGCACTCTTTCGTGGCACACTTCAGCACCAGCCGGAAGTCGCCGCGAACATCAGACAGCCTTTTTTCTCTCAAACAGGAAGAAAATGCGACGCTCTGACACTTCGTGACGTGATTCAATGCGGCCACGCTTAAGATCCGGGACCTCAACGAAGACATGACCGTTTCGGCCATGAAATGGGGGCTAAGGGCGTCCCGATTCACCTACTCCCTGGACAAGACCCTCCCCCGGACGTATGCCAAACTACTGGAGCGCGCGTACAAGTATATGCGCGCAGACGAAGGAGCTTCCAACCGGTGCTTGACCGAGTTCAAGGGCCCGAAGGAGAAGCGAAGAAAGGGCCGGGACCCGACCGAGCCTAGCAGGCCTCCGACCGACGGTTGGGTCTTGCCTCCATGGCGGAACCAGAAGTCACCTCGACGGTGGAGTCCTAGGCCGACTCACCCCAGGTATGACTCCTACACTCCCCTCTCTGCCCTTCGTACGCAGATTTTGATGGAGATCGAAGGGGAAGAGTACCTGCGACGGCCTCCGCCTCTGAAGGCAAAGGGCCTCGACCGACGAAAGTACTGTCGATTCCACCGGGGCTATGGCTATAATACCGAGCAATGCCTCCAGCTTAAGGATGAGATCGAAGCCCTCATCCACCGGAGATATCTCGATAAATTTTGGAGGAACCCACCGACTCAACCCGTTGCCGATCGACGACCCCAGCCGACTGAAGAAGCGACGACTAATCAGCCTACGGTCGGGGTCATCAATATGATTTCCAAATGACTGGGCCCGGGGACGTCTGCTGAAAGGGAGCCGACGAAGAGGCCGCGCCCGGACAACATAATTACTTTTACGGATGAAGATGTTCAGGGCATTCAAACCCCCCATGATGACGCTGTTGTTGTCTCGACAACAATAGTGAACTATGATGTAAAAAGGATTTTTTTAGATAATGGAAGTTCGACGAACGTTTTGTTTTACTCGACCTTCTCCCGGATGCGACTATCAACCAACCGACTCAAGAAAGTCTCTACGCCCTTGATAGGCTTCACTGGGGACGCTGTCACGATGGAAGGAGAAGTTACTTTGCCCGTGACGGTTGGAACCGAACCACGACAAAGCACAGTCCATTTGACTTTTGCGGTCGTCCAAGTGTCTTCGGCTTACAACGCCATACTTGAAAGACCCGGACTAAATGCCCTCAGGGTGATAGTTTCGACGTATCATCTTCTGGTTCGGTTCACGATCAAGAACGGAGTCAGAGAGATACGCGGAGACCAACAGCTCGCTCATCGATGCTTTCAGATCTCCGCTCAAAGCGAGGAGTCGAAGGGCTCCCTAACGATCGATAAGCTAGACCAACGGGAGGAGGAAGAACGGGGTGAACCGACCGAACAGCTCATTCCCATCTCGATAGCGGAGAATCCTGACCGAAAGGTATGGGTCGGGTCGCAACTACCCGACCCAGAATGACGATGGTTGACGGAGCTGCTGAAGGCCAACGCCGACATATTCGCTTGGTCGGCAGCAGATATGTCGGGCATCTTCCCGAAGACAATAACGCACCGACTCAACATCGACCCAACGATGAGGCCAGTGAGGTAGAAGAAAAGATCTTTTGCTCCTGAGAGACAAAAGGCCATCGACGAAGAAGTGGATAAGCTACTCGAGACAGGCTTCATCAGAGAAACTACATATCCCGATTGGCTCGTCAATGTTGTCATGGTGAAGAAAGCCAACGGAAAGTGGAGGATTTGCATCGACTATACTGACTTGAATCAGACCTGCCCGAAGGACAGCTTTTCACTTTCGAAGATCGACCAGCTGGTGGATGCGACATCCGGTTATCGACTGCTCAGCTTCATGGATGCCTTCGCCGGATACAACCAGATTCGGATGGCACCTGAAGATGAGGAGCACACTGCCTTCGTGACCCCCAAGGGCCTCTACTGCTACCGAGTGATGCCCTTCGGACTGAAGAACGTCAGAGCTACCTACCAATGACTCATCAATAAGGTCTTCAAAGACCAGATCGGGCGCAACATGGAAGTATATGTGGACGACATGCTGGTAAAGAGTGCGCAGACTGTAGATCATGTTCGAGATCTCGAAGAAGCTTTTCGCACTCTACGACAACACCGAATGAAGCTGAATCCGATTAAGTATGCTTTTGGAGTGACCTCGGAGAAGTTTCTTGGGTTCCTCATTTCTTAACGTGGAATCGAGGCCAACCTTGAGAAAATAAAAGCCATCATCGACATGCGGCACCCGAATACCAAGAAGGAAGTCCAGCAGCTAAATGGAAAAATCATCGCCCTCAGCCGGTTCATCTCTCGGTCGGCTGAAAGATGCCTCCTGTTCTTCAAGACCCTGAGGCAGGCGAAGGGCTTCTCTTGGTCAGACGAGTGCTAACGGGTCTTCGAGGATTTGAAAGAATACCTGGCTTCTCCGCCGCTGCTTGTGAAGCCGGAGGTCGGAGAGACGCTGTATCTCTACTTGGCCACTTCCCCTGAGGCGGTCAGTTTGGTGCTCGTCCGAGAGAACGAGAGCCAAGCTCATTAGCCTATATACTACACCAGCAAAGTGCTCCACGGCGCTGAAGTTCGGTACTCGGAGACGGAAAAGATGATTTTCGCCCTGACCGTCTCCTCACAACGTCTCCGCCCATACTTCCTGATGCATGCCATTGTGGTCCTCACCAACCAGCCCCTGAGGATGATATTGTGCCGACCCGACACATCGGGGTGACTGACGAAGTGGGCGATGAAGCTCAGCGAGTTTGACATATAGTACCGACCGCGACCTGCCTTAAAGGCCCAGGTCCTGGCCGATTTCATTGCAGAATGCCCGATGACCGACCAAGAATCGGAAGGAGAGAACCCCGGAGGAGCTGCGGTCTCCGAGCCTGACCCGGTGTCTACCTGGGTACTGCACATCGACGGAGCTTCAAACGCTCAGGGGAGTGGGGCCGGGTTCCTGCTCACCAACTCGGAGGGGGTAGTCACCGAGTACGCCCTCCGATTTGACTTCAAGGCCTGCAATAATCAAGCCGAGTATGAAGCACTCCTCGCCGGCTTGAGGATGGCAAAGAAACTTGGGATCGACAGCCTCCAGGTATTCTCCTGTGGGATCTGCTGCTCTCTCCTTAGCGTCTGAAACAAGGGGCACTTCCGGTTCTGTGCGTGCTTCAAACAATTTTGTCTTCTTCAAATTACCATATCTCTTGCTGCTATTCACTCAGCAGACGATCAGGCGAGATGCTAATTGGAGAAGGACTGACCGGACCTGCCTTCCCGGAAAGCACGAGCAAATAATGATTAAGGTGAAGCAGGGTCAGGAACTCAAGAAGCTACCAGGGCCAAGCTCGTTCCGGTCAAAAGAAAAGCAGATCCTGATCTGCCTATTTTTTCTTCTTCACTGGGCCAAATTCCATTTTACGGAGTTGCAACTATTCACCAGAGAATCTCCTAATTGTTCCAGAGCAACTAGCTCATAGTGTTTTTGCCTCCTTTTTCATTCTGCTTTTGAACTAGTTGCTGTGCCAGTTATTCTCAGCTAATCGTGGGGCAGGTCAAGGGCGAATTCGAGATGCGAGATCCAGCTATGAAAAAATATCTCCAGAAAGTGAAGGATCTTATGGCGCACCTCGGATATTTCGAGATCTCCCATATCCCCAGGTCGGAGAATGCCCGGAACGACGCACTCTCCAGGCTGGCGACTTCAGCTTATGACGCTTTGGACCGGACGCTCGTGGAGAATCTCGAGCGGCCGAGCATCGACAAGGATGAGGAGGTACTACAACTAGCGGTCGAACCAAACTGGATGGATCCGATTGTTCGGTACCTGACCGACGGGATCAGTCCTGAAGATCCCACGGAGGCCAAACGGCTCCGATGGTTGGCCTCCCAATACGTGATAATGGATGGCCGACTCTACAAAAGGTCGTTCTCCCTTCCCTTACTCAGATGCTTGGGACCGACCGACGCAGACTACGCACTTAGAGAAGTGCACGAAGGGATCTGCAGGAGTCACTTGGGGGGCAAATCCTTAGCCTACAAGGTCCTGCGGCAGGGTTACTACTGGTCCACTATGAGGAAGGATGCGGCTTAGTTGGTCTGGAAGTGTGAACCCTGCCAAAGGTACGCCAACGTACAACACCGACCAGGCAGCCAAATCACTCCTATTGTCGCCCCATGGCCCTTCACCCAGTGGGGGGTCGACATTCTCGGTCCTTTCCCTCCGGCATCTGGCCAAAGAAAGTTTATAGTCGTTGCCATCGACTACTTCACCAAGTGGATGGAGGCCGAGCCCCTGACGCAGATTACCGAGCGGAAGATGGAGGACTTCATCCAGGGGTCCATCATCTTCAGGTTCGGATTGCCGCATACCATTATCACCGACAATGGGCGACAGTTCGACAATCAGGACTTCAGAGACTTCTGTGCGAGGTTTCACATCACGCATCGACTGACTTCGATCGGGCACCCACAGTCCAACGGTGAAGTAGAGGTGACCAACCGGACCATATTGCATGGGCTCAAAACCCGACTGAATGAAGCTAAGGGCCTCTGGGTCGAGGAGTTGAACTCCATCCTGTGGTCTTACCGAACGACCCTCCGTGTCCCGACCGGGGAGACACCTTTCAGTTTGGCCTATGGGATGGAAGCAATGATACTGCTCGAGATTGGGCTGCCATCAACTCGAGTCGAGCAGTACCAAGAGCCGGACAACTCCGAGTGCCGGAGAGCCAACCTAGACCTCCTTCCCGAGCTTCAGAGCGGGGCTCAACTTCACATGGCTTCTTACCGACAGAAAGTAGCCCGATATTACAATGCCAAGGTCAAGCCAAAGCTTTTCAGGCCTGGGGATCTAGTCCTAAGAAAGACAGAAGTCTCAAAATCTCTGGACCAGGGGAAGCTAGCTCCAAATTGAGAAGGGCCTTACATGGTAGCAGACACCTACGGGCCGAGAGCTTACCGGCTGGAGACTCTGGAAGGGAACCCCATTCCCCAGACTTGGAATGCCGACAACCTAAAGTTGTATTACCAATGAACTTTGTACCCGTTCACTTGGAATACAAATTCAGTTTCAAATTTTGGAGTCTGGAATCTCGACTCTTCGACTATTGGTCGGTGCTCGCCAAAAAGTACGAGCCTCAGTGTCCCGACTCGTACTCAACGTTCCGCTGGGAACTGATGGCCCGATCGCTGACGATGCATCGGACGCTTACAAGGGTCGGAATATCCATGACAACGGGAGTTACACTCCTTCTACGGTCGAACTTTCAGGCCAGACGATCGGCTAACTCGCCGACTCAGCCCCGACCAAGAAAGGCAAAACGTCGGTGCGACCGCTGTCGCGTTCGCAACTTACCGACCGAGCTACGGCCGGTCGAAGGATATTCGGCTTACCACCATCTATCACACGACGCGTTCATGACTCACCGACCGAGCTACGATCGATCGAAGGATATTCGGCTTACCACCGTCTATCATGCGGTGCAACGTAAGTACCCGACGTAAGGGTACCGGGATCCGACTTATCATCGCTTCCCCGACTAAATGCGTCGGACGCCACTTGACTGAACGTGTTGAAAGATATTCGACTGTCGGACCCCATGAAATGATCAGACCATCGAGTCCCGCCCGACGGTCGGACGGCTTTCGACTCGACGAACACGCCCGATTCACAACCGGGCGACGGACGTCTGACTTAAGCCCTCGATCGTCGGATTATACGACAGTCGGGAGGCTGATCCTGAGTCGGATTTGCTCTACCATCGTGACGGCACGCGTTGCCGAATCTATCGGGCTAGCGACTTATGTGTTCAAAGGTATCCCACGACACATGAAAGAAGAAAGACATTTCACAAAGAAGAAAAGTTCGAGTCCAAAAGACTCTGTCTTTGATTTTATTGAAGTTCTGGACAAGTTTACAAAATTGGGCCGAAGCCCAGATACAAGTATGATAAACAAAAGCAAAGAAGATAAAAGACCGACTAGTCCTCAAAATCGATCTCTTCCATCGGGCGGAGATCGGGGACAGTCGGCGGATCTGCTCGGGCTCCGGGAGTCGGGGCCGCTTGATCTTCGGTGGCTTGCTCCGTGTCTGCTTTGGCTCTGGTGGTGGGACCTCCCAGTGATGGGTCGGCCATCTCCTCCATAGCTGGGGCCTCCGACTCTGACAGAACGATGCTGTCGAGGTCAAGCTCTGGGTACAAGCTTCGAACCGCTTCTCGAGCGTCCTCGTACCCCACTCGGTATGAGAGGAAGCCGCTCTCCAAAAGTTCCTCCCGGTACTCCTCTGAGTCGCGGAAGTCTTCTATGGCCTGACCCATGGCCTCCTTCACCGACTCCGCTTCCGCCCTCGCGACGTCTGTGTCGGCCTGGGCGATGGACAGACCTTCTTCGGCCTTAGCGAGGTTCCCGAGGCTTACTCGAAGCTGCTCGCGTTCGGCCTTCAACTCCTTGGCGAAGCTGTCCCTCTCGTGCCGAAGCCGACGGACGGTTCGAGACTTCTTCTTGGCGTCATCCCGAATCGACTGCAGCTCGGACTTCGAAGTCGCCAGCGTGCCTGTGAGTCGGGAGACCTCCTCTGTGAGTCGGGAGACCTCCCCCTCAAGCCAGCCCTCTCGATCGACCGACTGCTGTAGCTAGTCGACCAGAATGACCCTGTCAGCTTCAGCGGCTGCGACCTTGTTTCTCCAAGCCATGCGCAGATCATCGAATTTTCGATATCCGGCCTCTAGCTCGGATATGTTGTAAACCAGCTGCACAAAAAAAGACCGACCATCAGAAGATCGAACTCATAGAAATAATAATGAAGACAAAGAAGAGAGAGACTCACTCGGATCATCATCGGGTAGAATGAAGACAGCATATCGGAGATCCGCTGATTCTTCATGGCCTCAATGTCGGCCGGGAGAAGGAGCACCTGGCACAGTTTTCTGGCCAAGTCATGGTTGGCCAGACCCGACGCACCTTCGGGAAGTGGAAAGTCGGTTGACCCCCTACCACCGGCCGACCTTCCTTCGTCGTTGGACACCGTCGGGGCCTTCCCTCGGTCGGACATCCAGGCCCTGATGTCGGAGAAAGACGGGATACTTGAGCCCAACCGTGTATCCCCCGAAGGTGCGGCAGCAACGGATGCGGGTTGCTCGGGCTCGCGCGCCTCCTCCCGAACCTCCTCCGCCGGCTGAACATCCGGCACATTGTCGACCGATTCCTCGGCCGCCCTTCTCTCGGGCGAGGCTGCGCCCTCGCCCGATGGTCCCTCGGACGGGACTTCTACGAGCATCGTTGGCGCTGACAGTGCGATGATTGGCTCTGCGTCCGACCCAGTCGGCTCAACCGGTGGAGCGACATGGGGCCTCTTGGGAGGCCGTGACGGACCGGCCCCTTGCGCCGGCCTCTTTCGTACGGCGTACTGCCGTACGTCGACTGCCGTCAGTCTCGACCTCGGTGGCATATCTGCAAACGACGACAGATGGTCAGCGTCATAAAGGAAAGAAAAGAAGAAAGGAGAAGGAAGGCGGAAAATGGACCTAAGCGAGGGATCGGGCTGAGACCGGCGTCGTACAGGGCCTGCTCGGTGACGAGCTCCCTCTACTTCGACACCGAAATATCTTTCAGACGGTGGAAGTCTTCCCGATCCTCGGCTTCCACCCAACTGTTCTCGTTCGGTTGGGTACGGGGGTCCCCCCAACGGACAGGGAACCCCCAAGGAATAGAAGAAGATACAAAAAAGAACTGATTTTTCCATCCATGAATGGACAACGAAAGACCGGTGATAAAAGAAAGCCCCTTCCGAGGATTAAAGTACCACCACCCTCGGGCTTTAGGATGAGGTCGGAGGACGAAGAAGGCTCGGAAGAGAAAAATCCGAGGGTCAGTCGGCAAAAGCCGACACAGCAGAGCAAAACTGACTATTAGCCGAACTGAGTTCGGCACGAGTTGCGCCGGGCATAGCCCGTAATAGTCGAGTACGTTCCGGACGAACTCCAGAATCGGGAAGCGAAGACCGGCCTGGAGGTCCTCGACGTAGAAGGCCACCTGGCCCTCAGGCGGGCTATTGACCCGACCATTGGCACCAGGGGCGAACAGCCGAAATTACTCCAGGATGCAAAATTGCTCCCGGAGCCGATCGACGTTCGGCCCCGAAAGTGAAGAGGCCTCCATATCCGGGGTCGACCGAGCGTCGTCGGTCGGGTCTCCCGACCGACCTCCTCTTGGAGATGTTCTAGCCATAAACCAGAATAGAAGATGGGAAAAGGAAGGAGGAGAACCGTCAGAAGGCAAGGAAGAAGACGATGAAGACGATGAAGGCCCTCAAAAGAAGAAGAGAGAACTCCCAAAAAGAAGGAAAATGGAGATGAGTACCTGGAGCAAGGGACTACGCGGGCAGAGTCTCGACAGCAGAACGGGGGGGTAAAAATCTGGATGCAGGCGACCTTGTATATATAGTGCCCCCCGACGGTCGAGATGAAGGCACGACCGATGAGGGATTCTCGGATCGCGCCACGTGGTGACATCCGGGCCATCTTTCGGCCCGACGGTTCGACGCACCCGTCCTCAGATCAAGCCACGTCACCCCCATCCGCTCCAACAGACCCGTCCTAATGGCCGCCTGCCACGTGGCAGAAAGATCGTGACGTTTCGTATCCCCGAAGGGGCGGCGGGAATGACGATTTCCATTCCCAAAGAGACGGAACGTCTGGCACCGATGGGACGAGACACCTGACACCGACAGGATACCTGACACCGACAGGACACCTGACGCCGACAGGACACCTGACACTAACAGGACACCCGATACCGACCAGACATTAAATGCCGACGGGATATCTGGCATAGGACGTCTGACGCCGGTGAATCGCTCGGCATTCATGAGGCGCCTGACACTGTATCAGCCCATGGTACGGTCGTCAGAATCGGAACTTAATGCACTGAGAATTCACTCCTTTCGCCCGACGCTGCCGCCCAAACAAAGACATTGGCCAGCACACCATCCGACTCAGGAGTGCAGGGGGGCAAATGTTGGGGAATACCGACCGACCCCACTCATGCCGACTCATCGTCGGGTCTGCATGACCGATGCCCGATTCTGTCGACCGACCGACGGCTGCCGTTGCCGACCGACTGAGGATACATCAGTCAAGCAGACTCTTTCCTCTCTCCCGACCGGCTGCACTATGGAGTCCGTTGCCCGACTCTTGCGATGCGCCCGACTGACTGTCGGAGGGGCCCCGAGTTACCACCCGACGCCCCTCAACTAGCCATCGACCTATGGTCGGTCGGCTCCTTCAGACGCCATACGACTGCTGGGAATTGTCAGTCCTGACAACGGCATGCGGCACTGCCGCCTAGGGACATTATCCCACCTAAGGCATGAGTCAACCCTAGCGATTTGACAGCCCCACGGCGATTCGACACCCTCGCGGCGACTCTGACAGTCCTCAGTGAGTTGACAATTCTTCAATTGTCTGCGCTATTAATGACGGCGCCATACCATGCTCCACTATATATATCGGGGAAGGCAACAGTGCTAGAGGTCGATTCGAAACCTCTGAACCCTCTCCCTCTCTCGTTGAGCTCCTTGTTTTCTTTTCACTGTTGCCTAGTCACCTCTCTGACTTGACCGTCGGAGGGTCTCCGCTGGAGCCACCTCCGGTCAGTGCGGACTTTCTTTTGCAGGCGCTCGTTCCCGACGACCAGACGACGAGGGGATTGGCCGCAACACAAAGTATGAAAATAAAAAGAGACTTCCCCAATAGATACTTATCTGCATTTAATTTGATTGAGACGAGGTTTGAGATATTAGAAACCAGTAGAGTGAGGACTAGATACTTTGGACCGATGATAGAACGGACGGCAACACTTGAAAGCTTGCTGCAAATGAAGTTATTGTAGCCGACCGTAGTTTGTTGGAGTAGCGAAGGATCATTCGGCTATCATGCTCTCGTGGCTCTAATACCAAATTACAAAGAAACTTTTTGATGATATTAGCACACTTTGGGTTTTCTCTTCATTTGATATTCGTAGCATAATATTGTTATAGTAGATTATAGTCAAGTGTTTATTACACCATAGTTCATAAACAAAATGATGTTACGACTCGGAATCTGAATTACAGTAAACAATATTTTCAAAATTTTTTTACTTATCTGGGTCCATGAGCTCCTCTCTGACATCCAGAATCAGTGTTCTTTCTTCCTCCACGCCTCCGTCTCAGCGGACCAACTTGTGGAGAGGCTGTTTGGGTACCAAGTGCTAAATTTTAAATTAAAAATATAAAAGAACAAGCCCTCTATGGCCAGCTATCCGTCAGAGTACGTTTTCGTTCTCGGTAGAGAGCCTTCTATGGAACTCTTTTTCAAAATAATATAAAAAAAAAATTTAAATATCAAAATATATCAAAATAAAATTTATTTATCAAACTAATGCAAAAGAAAAAAACGTCATTTTGAATGACGTTTTTTCCGCTTCCACGTCACCCCCCATTTCTACGATGGCATCATCCCAAAAAAAAAAAAAAAAAAAAAAAAAGAAACGCCATTAGGAATGGCGTCTTTAAAAACGCCATTTGGAATGGCGTCTTTAAAAACGCCATTTTGGATGGCGTCTTTAAAAACGCCATTCAAAATGGCGTTTACAAATTTTTCCTAAAAAAAAAAGGAGAAAAAATCATGAAAAAAATGAGAAAATTAGTTTTTTAAAATTTGAAATTAATTAATAAATTAAAATTATAATTTTGATTGAAATTTAAAATATAAAGATTTGAATTTATAATTCATTAAAAAAATTAATTTAGATTTTTTATTTAAAATATTTTTTAAAAGATGTCAAAAAAAATCTTAAGAAATAAAAAAAAATTATCATAGAAAATAAAAAAAGAGAAAGAAATATGAAAGAAATAAAAATTTAAAATTTAATTGAAAAACATCATTCGAAATACTTGTCCTAAAATTTTTTTAAAAAATTATAAATTTTAAAATTTTTAAAAAATAAAAAAAAAAGAATTATAATGTAAAAATTAAAAAAAATAAAATTTTAAAGATTAATTGAAATTAAAATATTATTTTAAATTATTTTCTCAAATTAAAAATAATTAATTTAAAAAAGATTCAAAAAAATTTGAAAAATAGGCTAAAAAAATTTTATAAAAATATAAAGAATTGAAAAAAAATAAAAATTATAATTGTAATTGAATAAAAAATTTTATAATTTTTAATTTTAAGAAATAAGAATTATAATTGTAAATGAAATTAAAATTTATATTTTAAATAACTAAATTAATTTAAATATAAATTTTTAAAAAATATTATAAATAAAAGAAAAAAAATACGTAATAGAATATCAAAAAGATAAAAATGAAAGAAAACTAAAATTAAAATTTAAAATTATAAAAATTATAAATTAGATTAGAAAAAATATATCATAAAAGAATAAAATTAAATTAAATTAATTATAATTTCTTTTTTAGGGTATTTTATAAATGTGACTTAAAAAAATTAAATTTGAATTAAATTTTGATAAAAAAAATACATTAAAAAGTTTAAAAAAATGAGGAAAAGTTAAAAAGTTAAAAAGTGAAAATTTTTAAAAAGTCACAAAAAATAAGGATTATAAATTAAAAATTAAAAAAAAATTTAAAGTTTAATTGAAATAAAAATATTTTTTAAATATAATTTAAAAAATTAAAATTAATTTAATTAAAAAATTTTCAAATAAAATTTAAAAATATCTTAAAAAAATTTCATAAAAAGATAAAGAATTGAAAAAAATAAAAATTGTAATTGTAATTGAAGAACAAAGTTTATAATTTTTAATTTTAAGAAATAAGAATTAATATTGTAATTGAAATTTAAAATAATATTTTAAATAACTAAATTAATTTAAACATTATTATTTAAAAAACATTTTAAATAAAGAAAAAAATGGGAGGAAAATTTAAAATTTAATTTGAAATAAATTTTGATCAAAAAATAAATACAGTGTAAAGTTAAAAAATGAGAAAAAATGTGGAAAAAAATTTTGTAAATTGAACTTTAGAAAAAATAATATATTTTTAATTAAAGGAAAAGAATACGTAATAGAATGCTAAAAAAAAAAATAGAAGAAAACTGAAATTATAATTTCAAATCATAACTATTTTAAAATAAATTAAAAAAAAGTATCATAAAAAAAATAATAAAATAATAATAAAATAAGTATTGTAATTATTAATTTTAAAGAAATTTAATTTTAATTTAAATTAAAAATTATCATTTAAATTATTATTTTCATTATTTAATTTAATTTATTTATTAAAAGATTACAAATACATAATTAAAGAAATTTAAAAAAAAAAAGAGAAAACGCCATAGAGAATGGCGTTTTTCCCTCCCCAAACCCTTTTCCCCCTCTTCTTCCTTCTCCCCTCCTCCCTTCTCCCTCTTCTCCTTCTCCCTTCTCTCTTCTCCTTCTCGATCTTCTCCGGCGTCTCTCCGGCGGCACGACGGCACGGCGGCGAGGTCTCGACGGCGGTGAGCTCTTCCCCCCTCTCTCTCCTTCTTCCTCTTTCTCTCCCCTCTTCCCCTCTCTCTCTTTTTCTCATGCCGGCGGCGGGCCGCGCGTCCCGGCGGCGAGCCGCGCGTCCCGACGGCGGGTCCCGCGTCCCGGCGGTGGCCCCCGGCCCCCTCCTCTCTCTCTTCCTCTCTCTCTCTCTCTCTTCCTCTCTCTCTCCCTTCTCCGTGGCCGCCGGCCACAGACGGCCGGCGGCGGGTCCCGCATCCCGACGGTGGCCCCCGGCCCCCTCCTCTCTCTCTTCCTCTCTCTCTCTCTCTTCCTCTCTCTCTCCCCCTTCTCCTTGGCCGCCGGCCACAGACTGCCGGCGGCGGGCCGCGCGTCCCGGCGGCGGGTCCCGCGTCCCGACGGCGGGTCCCGCGTCCCGACGGTGGCCCCCGGCCTCCTCCTCTCTCTCTCTCTCTTCCTCTCTCTCTCTCCCTTCTCCTTGGCCACCGGCCACAGACGGCCGGCGGCGGGTCCCGCGTCCCGACGGTGGGTCCCGCATCCCGGCGGTGGCCCCCGGCCCCCTCCTCTCTCTCTCTCCCTTCTCCTTGGCCGCCGGCCACAGACGGCCGACGGCGGGCCGCGCGTCCCGACGGCGGGTCCCGCATCCCGGCGGCGGGTCCCGCATCCCGGCGGTGGCCCCCGCCCCCTCCTCTCTCTCTTCCTCTCTCTCTCTCTCTTCCTCTCTCTCTCCCTTCTCCTTGGCCGCCGCCCACAGTCGGCCGGCGGCGGGCCGCACGTCCCGGCGGCGGGCCGCGCGTCTCGGCTGTGGCCCCCGGCCCCCTCCTCTCTCTCTTCCTCTCTCTCCCTTCTCCTTGGCCGCCGGCCGTCTGTGGCCGGCGGCGGGCCGCGCGTCCCGGCGGCGGGTCCAGCGTCCCGGCGGTGGCCCCCGGCCCCCTCCTCTCTCTCTTCCTCTCTCTCCCTTCTCCTTGGCCGCCGGCCACAGACGGCGCGGCCCGCCGCGCGCCTCGACGGCGGGTCCCGCATCCCGTCCTTGGCCCCCGGCCCCCTCCTCTCTCTCTTCCTCTCTCTCTCCCTTCTCCTTGGCCGCCGCCACAGACGGTCGACGGCGGGCCACGCTTCCCGGCAGCGAGCCCCGCATCCCGATGGTGGGCCCGGCCTCAGCCCCGGCTGGCGGTGGGCCCGCGCCCCGGTGGCCAGGGCGGGCCCCGCGCCCCGACGGTGGTCCTCAGCCCCCCGCCTCTCCCAGCGGTGGGCCCCGCATCTCGGCGGTGGGCCCAGACGGTTGGTGGGGCCGCATGCCCTGACGGTGGGCCCCGCGTGGCGATGGCTCCGATGCGATGGACTGCGATGACGATGGGGCCCACGGGTTCCGACGCTCGTTTTTTTTTTATCTCATTAGTTTATTTTTATTTTTATCTTTATCTAATTAGATCCAGTTGTATTTTAAATTTTTAAATATATTGCATTTCATGAAAACGTAGATCCGTCAATTGATCAATGTATAATATTCTACGTTATCCGTATAAAATATATATAAAATATATATTTTTATATGGATATCGTAAAATACATACATTGGTCAATTGATTGTCCAGTTTGGACAGTTTGAGAATTGCATTTAATTCTATAGATAATTACATTATTCGAATGATATGCGGAGGATTCGAGAGAAATTTCGGACAGTATTTTTCTTTAGTTCTCCTCACACATTTTGAGTGTGATAATATTGTCTTATTTTTTTAATACATCTGTGATAATATTGCTTGAGACAGCGTATTATGGCTTACGATCCACGATATCCCGGTCTCCGAGACAGCAGCATTCTTACATTGCAGGAGCACCATCGATCACAGACTATTTTAGATGGCGGCGTAAGCATTACAATCTTATTTACTCTTTAAATTTTTATTTTAAAAATTATGTACGTTATCTAATTATTATATTTTATTGCAGGAGTCCAGACATCTTCGTCTACGATGATCCGATGCAGATTTCTGGAGGACAGAGGACATCCCAGATAGAGTGTTAGATTATTTACGATATTTGAGATTTTATGGAGTATATCGGATCGGTCGTATACAGATGGACGTTGGTCTTATTACTGCTTTGCTTGAGAGATGGCGTCCAGAGACACACACATTTCATCTTCCATTTGGTGAGGCGACCATCAGTTTACAGGATGTCAGCATCCTTACTGGACTACCAGTTGATGGAGATCCAGTTACCGGAGTTGATCCCACACTTACCATTCCGGAGTGGCAGGCTTTGTGCTTGCGATTGTTAGGGTTTGAGCCCGACGCACATTTTTTTTATCATTCACGACTCAGGATTGAGTGTTTGGATGATCGTTATCGTCATTTTCATATTGCGGATGATGCACCAGAGGAGATGGTGCAGCAGTATGTTAGGGGTCAGGTGCTGCGATTGTTAGGTGGTGTTCTGTTACCTGATACTTCATCGAATAAGATGAAGTTGATGTTTTTGCCATTATTAGAGGATTTAGACTTCGCTCGTCGACTCAGTTGGGGCAGTGCAGTACTAGCTTGTCTATACCGAGCTATGTGTCGGGGTTCCTATGCTGATCAGAGCGAGATTGACGGTTATCTTGTATTATTACAGGTACGTGAATTAAAATTTTTAATTTTTAATATTTAATTATATTTTACATTCGATATATCATTTATTTAATTTTTAAATTTTGCAGATTTGGGTATGGGAGCGTATGCCGACTATCAGTCCATTACGACGACAGTTGCTCGAGATGCCATCAGAGCAGCAGGATCCTGATGTTCCATTCAGACTAGACGGACCATTAGGATACAGGTATCGAAATATTATTTTTTTATTTAAATTTTATTATTTTAAATTTATTTAATATTAGTACATTGTGAAACAGATGGAACGTTGCATTCAACGTTCATCACGTATCGACAAGAGTGGCACGGGTTTATAGGTGCCAGTTGGATACATTAGTTGATACATCTAGACGGATAAATTTTGAATTTTTTACAAATATCAATTTACAGTATTCATAATCTATTATAATTTTTTATTAATTTTTTTTATTTTAACTATATTATATCAGTTTTTGTGGGAGCCATATACAGATGGGATATTGGCTATACTGCTGCAGATGTGTACAGTTGGACACGACATATGGACTGCTAGGGTGCCACTTATTTGTTTTGATGTGGTAGAGTTGCATCTTCCCGATTGTGTCCTGCGGCAGTTTGGTTAGACTCAGGGCATTCCAGAGCAGTTTGATACCAGCCAGGGACTTCATCGTATTGATCGACGATGGAGAGCTCGTATCGACTGGCGTATCAGACATGCACAGTACATCGATATTTGGGATGCACGTCGAGATCACATTGTTCATGGTGATCCTATTTTGAGAGGCCGTTCATATACTGATGACTACATGCTTGGTTTTTTAGCATTACGGTGCGAGTCATTGGACAGTCTCAGTATGCAGTTTCTGGATACGAGGGCGAGAGTTTTACTGTACGTCTTTTGGTAAGATTACGAAAATTACTTTATGTTATTTATGTTATATTTTTGTTTTATATTGTACACTATACTGATTGTTTTATACTAACTGTTCTATTTTTATTTTATAGACTGATTCTATGTCGAATCTCGTGTTGGACGCTCGTCGTGCTTTATCTACGACTGATGAGGACGAGCGGATTCAGATACTGCGGGAGATGGAGAGAATAGGTTCCGAAACATTGATGGCGATTGGTGTTGATCCACATACCTGTGCGCCTTGGTATGGAGCAGTTCGGGCGCCAGATATGAGTTATACGCCGTCACCATATGCTTCACATATGCCATCACCGCATATTCCGCATATGTCATCATTTGATGCTGCACAGATGCCAACGCCTTTTCATCCACAGATGACAGCATCTTCTTCTTCCTACATCCCCCAGATGCCATCACCGGGTACCAGTTGGCCACATGAGTATGATACTTTTTTTTCAGATCCATCCGTGTATCCAGATGAGAGAGTTGAACGGGTCTCTCAGTCCGTAGATGATCCGACAGCATCAGTTATTCCTGAGCAGCATGATCAGCAGATCTCCTCCACTGATATAGGAGAGGAGCCATCACAGTAGGAGCAGCCGGCGAGGACCTTCCTGAGAAGGTCCAAGCGACCACGGGCGCCGCGACGTCCTTGTGGGACTTAGTCTTTTTTGTATTTGTATTTAGTATTTTTATATTTTTGTTGTACTATTTTTTTTTTGTACGTTTGATATTTTTATTCTATTGAATAATATTAAATATTGATTTCATTTTATATTATTTAATTTTAAATGATTGGATATTATGATTGGTGCATATGGATACACATACTCGAACGTGTCTCAGAACATTAGGAGAGAAAACGTTACGTTGAAAGGACTATAAAAATTATAACGTAAATAATAATATATCAAATGTTACCCTTTGAATTGAACTTTAGAAAAAATAAATATTTTTTTAAGTAAAAGAAAGGAATACGTAATAGAATGCTAAAAAGATAAAAATGGAAGAAAACTGAAATTATAATTTTAAATGATAAAATTTTTAAAATAAATTTTTAAAAAAATATCATAAAAAAATAATATAATAATAATAAAATAGAAATTATAATTATAAATTTTAAAAAAAATTAATTTTAATTTAAATTAAAAATTATCATTTAAATTATTATTTTTATTATTTAATTAAATTTATTTATTAAAAGATTACAAATAGATAAGTAAAGAAATTAAAAAAAATAAAAAATAAAAAAAAAGAAAACGCCATTCTCTCCCCTCTCCAAACTCCTTTTTCCCCTCCTTCTTCTTTCTCCCTTCTCCTTCTCCCTTCTCCCTTCTCGATCTTCTCCTTCTTCCTTTACAAATTTAAGTAAAGGAAAAGAATACGTAATATATCATAAAAATGAAAGAAAACTAAAATTATATTTTTAAATTATAAAAATTATAAATTAAATTAAAAAAATATATCATAAAAATAATAAATAAAAGAGAAAAAATGGTAATAAAATAGGAATTATAATTTAAAACAAAAAATTAACTTTAATTTAAATTAAAAATTATCATTCAAATTACTATCCTCATTAAAAAATTTAATAAATTAAAAAAAAATAATTAAATAAATTATGAAAAAAATTTAAAAAAATTAAAAAAAAAGAAAAAGAATAAAAAAACGCCGAAGGGAACGGCGTTTTCTCCTTTCCCCCTTCTTCTCTCCTTCTCCCTCTTCTCCTTTCTCCCTCTTCTCCCTTCTCCGGCGTCTCTCTGACAGCACGGCGGTGAGCTGCCTCCTCTCTCTCCCTCTTTTTAAAAAATTTAAAAAATAAAAATTATCAGAAAGAAAGTTAAGGGGTCGACTCACAGAGTGTGGCAGTCAAAAATTTTGCGTGCCGTTAAACTCTTTTAGCCATGAGTCGATTCATGGGGTCGACTAAAAAATATAAATCTATTTTTCTTACAAAATACGTTTCCAAAAATATTGAAATTGCCTCTAATAGATTACACATCTTTTGTTCTTGTTTTTGAGACTTCAGAATCATATCTGATAAAATTATGATTTTTTTCTTCATTTTTTAACTTTTTAATGTATTTATTTTTTGATCAAAATTTAATTCAAATTAAAATTTTTTAAATCACATTTATAAAATACCCAAAAAAATAAATTGAAATTAATTTAATTACATTTTATTCTTTTATGAAATATTTTTTTTATAATTTTTATAATTTTAATTTTAATTTTTAATTTTCTTCCACTTTTATCTTTTTGACATTCTATTACGTATTTTTTTTTATTTAAAATATTTTTTAAATATTAATATTTAAATTAATTTAGTTATTTAAAATATTATTTTTAATTTCAATTATAATTTTAATTCTTATTTCTTAAAATTAAAAATTATAAACTTTGTTCTTCAATTACAATTAGAATTTCTATTTTTTTTCAATTCTTTATCTTTTTATGAAATTTTTTTAGGCGATTTTTATATTTTATTTAGAAATTTTTTTAATTAAATTAATTTTAATTTGAGAAATTAATTTTAAAAAATATTTCTATTTCACTTAATCTTTAAAATTTTATTTTTTTAAAAATTTAAATTTATAATTCTTATTTTTTATGACTTTTTAAAAATTTTAACTTTTTAACTTTTTAACTTTTCATCATTTTTTAACTTATTAATGTATTTCTTTTTTTATCAAAATTTAATTCAAATTTAATTTTTTTAAGTCACATTTATAAAATACCCTAAAAATAAAATTGTATTTAATTTAATTTAATTTAATTTTATTCTTTTATGATATATTTTTTCTAATCTAATTTATAATTTTTATAATTTTAAATTTTAATTTTAGTTTTCTTCCATTTTTATCTTTTTGATATTCTATTACGTATTTTTTTTCTTTTATTTAAAATATTTCTGAAAAATTTATATTTCAATTAATTTAGTTATTTAAAAAATAATTTTTAATTTCAATTAAAATTATAATTCTTATTTCTTAAAATTAAAAATTATAAACTTTGTTCTTCAATTACAATTATAATTTCTATTTTTTTTCAATTCTTTATATTTTTATAAAATTTTTTTAGCCTATTTTTCAAATTTTTTTGAATATTTTTAAAATAAATTAATTTTAATTTGACAAAGTAATTTAAAATAATATTTTTATTTCAATTAATCTCTAAAATTTTATTTCTTTTAAATTTTAAATTATAATTCTTTTTTTTTATTATTTAAATTTTTTTTAAAAAAATTTTTATTACAAGTATTTCGAATGATGTTTTTCAATTAAATTTCAAATTTTTATTTCTTTCAAATTTCTTTCTCTTTTTTTTATTTTCTATGATAATTTTTTTTTTATTTCTTAAGATTTTTTTTGACATCTTTTAAAAAATATTTTAAATAAAAAATCTAAATTAATTTTTTTAATGAATTACAAATTCAAATCTTTATATTTTAAATTTCAATCAAAATTATAATTTTAATTTATTTATTAATTTCAAATTTAAAAAAATTAATTTTTCCTTTTTTTATGATTTTTTCTCTTTTTTTTTTGTGAAAAAATTTGAAAACGCCATTTTGAATGGCGTTTTTAAAAACGCCATTTTGAATGGCGTTTTTAAAGGCGCCATTTCAAATGGCGTTTCTTTTTTTTTTTTTTTTTTTGGTCGATGCCACCGTGAAAATGGGGGGTGACGTGGAAGGAAAAAAAATGCCATTCAAAATGATGTTTTTTTCTTTTGCATTAGTTTGATAAATAAATTTTGTTTTGATATATTTTGATATTTAATTTTTTTTTTTTATATTATTTTGGAAAAGAGCTCGCCTTCGATGCATGTTGTGTATTCTAACTCGAGTCGAGTGCATAATTGTCCGGCTACGGTTGAGCTCCCAGCCGGTTCCGTCGAGCGTCCCATCCTATGGTCTCATGCCTCGCCTGCGCCCTCGACCCGCTCCCCCAGCCGAGGCTCGTCCTCGCTCCCTGCGACGCCCTCCGCCTCCTCAACCAGTCCAAAACCCCAAAACAACTCAGACAGCTCCACGCCCGGATCCTCCGCGCCGGCCTCTCTTGCGACCCCGCCGTCCTTGCCGCGCTCCTCCGCCTCTACTCCTCCCACCGCTGCCTCGACCTCGCCTCCCGACTCTTCTCTGCCTTCCCCAACCCTCCCACCATCGCCTGGAACCTCATGATCCGCGCCCACGCCGCCGGCGGCGCCCCCCGCGATGCCCTACTTCTCTACAACCGCATGATTGCCAGCGGCGTCGGCCCCGATAAATTCACCTTCCCCTTCGCCGTCAAGGCGTGCTCGAGCCTATCCGAAGTCCGGAAGGGCAAGGAGGTCCACGCCTTCGCCATCAAGGTGGGTTTTTTCCTCGACCTGTTCGTCCAAAATGCCCTGATCCATTTCTACCTCACCTGCGGTGATTCGGTGTCCGGGAGAAAGGTGTTTGATGGAATGCGCGCGAAGAGCGTCGTGTCGTGGACGGCTTTGATCTCGGGCCTCCTGGCGTGTGGGGACATGGAGGCTGCGAGGGCCGTCTTTGATGCGGCACCGGTTCGTAACGTGGTGACCTGGACGGCCATGATCGATGGATGCGCGAGGAACGGGCGACCAGATGAGGCGTTCGAGCTGTTCCAACAGATGCTGCAGGACGGCACAAGGCCGAATGAGTTCACGGTGGTGGCACTGTTGATAGCCTGCACCGAACTTGGGAGCTCGAGCTTGGGTCGCCGGGTTCATGAATTGGCTCGTAAGAATGGCGGGCTCGAGAGGAGCGTCTATGTGGGCACGGCGCTTGTAGACATGTACAGCAAGTGTGGGAGCTTGGAGGAAGCGGCGCGGGTGTTTGGTCAAATGCCTAAGCGGAGCTTGGCAACCTGGAACTCGATGATCACTAGCTTGGGGGTACATGGGCGTGGAAAGGAGGCAGTCGCTCTATTCCGGGAGATGGAGCGGGCGAATGTGAAGCCGGATGGGATCACTTTTGTGGGCGTGTTGAGTGCTTGCACAAGGGAGGGAATGGTCGAGGAGGGTTTTAGGCTTTTTGCACGCATGGTCGAGTGTTATGGCATCGCTCCGCTTTTCGAGCATTATAGCTGTCTTGCACAGCTTCTGGGTTGCGCCAACAATTTGAGTGGGGGAGTTGAGATGATTGAGAATTTGATGTCCAAGTTTGATGCTAGGGCACGGCAGATGATGTTAAGAGCGTGCAGAATGAACGGTAATGTGAGGGTCGAGGAAGTTTTGGGCAACTGTATACGTGATTTGGAGTTGTCCAGTGGCAGTGCAAGCTTGGCCCAAATAGAATGTCGATCCATTGAGTGGAGAGTGGGATAGAAGTAGAACATAGATGTAAGTGCCGGAGGAGCTGTTGGTTATGACCGATGGATGGCAGAGTTTTGGAAGAAAGACTCGAGACAGCCAGATTACTCTAGTAGACGGCCATCAAAAGGTTTATGGATGATGGACTGGATGGTTGGCAACACTTTGAGAGTAATTTGGGAGGCCAGATGCCCATCTGAAAAATATGTTTACAATTGTTAAAAGCCATTTTTTTCATACATTTCTGGATGAGGAGTTGGTCAGGAAGAGAAGGTTTGCAAGAGAGAGTATCAAGCTGCTGGAAGTATTGCCAAACACGTCCAGAGTACGCTGCTAGAGTGAGGAAATCGAAATTTATTGAATGCAGAAAGAGTTTCAACCTCAGCTCAATAAAAGAAATGACAAGTACGCTATGACGTTCTCTGAATCAGTCGATCTGTATGTTTGAATGATACCATATATTTTCCATGGATTACGATTTTCAAATTTATGCTGCTTGCTAAGTTACATCCTGGTTGCATCCCCCACCAAAATCAAAGAAAAAAGAAAAGAAAAGAACCCCAATATAGGAGGAAATGTCTGATGTGGTAGGCCTTGTCTGGAACTTCCGTTAATTCTGAACCTCTCATTCCAGACAGGCGACCAGGTTTTCTGCAGGCAAATGAAAGTATGCTGTTTCATGCTGTTTCGGGCCGCCAGGTTGACCTCCATCCCAGAATTAATTGCCGGTTACTCTTCTGTGCTAGTCTAATAGTTTTTTGATGAAGCTCAAGTGACAGCCCTTGTAGCATCGTTACCTGATTCAGGAATTGGACAATCCTGGCTCATGTTTAATGGGTGTTCTGCTTCGGATATCCAAGCTAAAGCACACAAGGCTGCAAATGCATAGGGGACGGGAACTGAAGTTGGGTTGGGTGACATTGGACGTGAAAACTGGGAACGCGTGCTTAATTTACGCACCATCACAAATAGAAGACCCTTTGGTGCTTATCTGGCGACTGGCGGTCTCTTAGTTTCGCTCCTCCAAACTCAGTTGATTGCTGGTTGCTTTTCCAAGCCGAGTGCCAATTTACTTCCATCAGGATCATCATATCAACGAATCGATGGCTAAGGACTCTTATCAGCAGTCGGCCATTCCCCGCATCGTGTGCCCAAGAGGTGAATAGATACGCTAGATCTTGTCACATCCATGTCTCCATTTGCCACAATAGCTGTACGCTGTAGCCAATGCTGCGGCCAACCAGTTTGAATTAGACGTAAAGTGGTCTCATCTCATACTCAGCCGAACATGGTTTATCTTGATGGGTTACGCGAGAACATATTGTCAAGTTTAATTAATTTATCTTGATGTAGGACCTTACAGGTTACGCTACCCAGAACGTATTGATTAGCTTAAATTATTGCTCCAATGATCTTACTTTAATTGCCACTACATATCAAAAAAAAAAAACAAAGTAAGGCATGACCCATTAAGCAGCCTGTTCTGTTAACCAAAACATTTAGGACCGGTTAGAGATGAACAATGGGCCAGACCGTCCATGACACGGCTCGGTCCGACATGAAACGGGCTGTGATAAGCAGGGCCCATCATTTACAGTGTCGTGCTGTGCCTAGTACGGCCCATAAGAGAGGGGTCGGGTTAGGCTAGAGTTTTCTGGCCCACGGTTCAGATCCAGCACGGTCCATAAGGGCTTGGGCCGACATGACCCGTGGGTCAGGCATGGCAAGGCCTGCGTGCCAATCCGGCTCCCTTGAAACGGGTCGTGTCATGCCCATTTAGATACGGCCCGTTTAGGATTATTTAAAATTTATAAAAAAATATGTATTAATAAATTAAAAAAAAAGTTAGGGATTAAGAATTTAAATATAAAGCCATCTTGTTAAATGAAGAGTTGGCGTGAACTCCTATCAGTTTATTAATAAAGTCCACATTTATCTTGAAGCTTTGCCTCCATATCCAATCAATCTTTGAAGTAGAACAGCATCTCCATCGTCTCGCCGGTCATCCGATTTCTCTTTTCGTCAAGAACACGTCAACCTACACTAAAAGCAGATTCCAATACTATTGGGGACATCGACACAGCTAAAATATTACGTGCAATGGTAGGCAAAATAAGATATTGATTTTTAACACTTTTCCACCAAACTAACACATCCAGATTATCTATTTGATTTTCATCATATGCAGAACGAAGATCATTTCGTAAATAAAATTCTAGTTTACTACTTAAAATAAATGAAGAAGATGTAGATGAACTTGAAGCATGTTTCTATCTCTTATGTGCAATAAAATTAAAAATAGATGATGAACGAGAACTACTAGAAGAAGCGATAGAGCTTTGTACTGATAATCTAGATTTATGAAGTTTTTCATCATATAACACATAAATATCATAAAGAAGTTTTATTACCTCAGCTTTAGTGGGTTTAGGATCCAGCATCATGTTTTCACAATATACATCACGTAAAATTAGCATACCATTTTATTTAACTCATGGATCAAATACAGTAGCTAAATTATGCATAGGTCATATCTTGTCCCAATATTCAGTCCATTTAGATTTCATTTGTTTAATAATAGGTATTAAAACATCATCAAATTTATATTCTACAAATTTCCTGCTAATATCAAATGTTTGTTGTAAAAACGAACATGAAGTTGGATAATAAATACCAGAAAGAATGTTAGTTGTATTATAAAAATAATCAAAAAATCTTTCAAAATTTTATCTTTAGTCTAATCAATTTCAGTCAATACAAAATCTAATCCACATCGTTAATATATATACTTAATAAATTTTTATATAGATATACATCATGTATCATGCTATATGTTGAATTTCAATGAGTCATTACATCAAGTTTAAATTTTTTAAAATATTTATCATGATCTATACATAGTTGCTTAAATTTTTGAAATCTTGCTCTTGAAGTATGAATAAAAAAAATTATATTTTTAATTTTTAAAATTATATCTTGGACTATGCCCATGGCAGCTTGTACAGAAAGATTTAAGATGTGACATGCATATCTAATATGCAACAATTTACTATTTAAAATGGGATGTAATGAGTCTTTCAATAATATAACAGCAGAATTATTAGTAGATACATTGTCAAAAGTAATATACATGATTTTATCATTAATTCCAAATGAACATGCTATTTGGAAAATAACATTTAAAATTTATTGTCTAGAATGTGGAAAATCAAAAATATGAAAAGTAAGAATATATTTATTTAAATTTTAGTTATTATTAATATAATGAATAATAATAAAAATAAAATAATTACTACCTACCGATGCTGATCAAATATCAGAAGTTAATAAAACTTTTGAATTTAAGGCAAATGAAACTTTTGAATTTAAGACAGAGAGTTTCAATTAAATTTTATTTCAATGCTAAAAAATTTATCATAGCTATCCTTCTAAAAGTATGCCTACTAGTTCTTTTATAAGTAGGTTGTAGGGTTAATTGAATATATTTTTTAAAATTAAAAGACTTGGATAAACTAAAAGATAGTTCATCCCTAACTATCTGTTTAACTAGTGCTTTTCTTTGATTTTCATGATTATATACAAAATTACTTACTAGAGATCCCCCTTATACATTGAGGGTACTTTGGAGACGAGAGTCACTCATCCTATGACTCTCTTGATGTCTCCTCAAACGGCCAGTTCCTTCGTTATTGACATAACTATAAAATTTAGGATATTTTTTACATTTTGCATTCCAGACTCCATCAACAAAAACTCTTTCAAAATCATCCCAAACTGCACTAATCCTCTTACAGAAAGAAGTTTGACTAGTTTCAGAGGGAGTAGGAGCAATAGAATTAGTTTTCTCTCTTTCGAAAATAGGGAGAATGCCAAAATGACTATCATCATAAGATGCCATTTCTAAATTTATAAATCGAAAAATAAAAACTAATTGGAGGTGGAGGAATTGAGTAGAGATGGAGGAATTGAGTAGAGGCAGCACCGAGATTTTTGAGCTTTCTCTTGTGCTCCTCGACAAGGACCTCCTCCTGTGCTCCTCGACAAGGATCTCCTCCTGTGTAGCATTTAAAGACTTGCTAAATACAAACTAAAAATTAAATTGCTAGAATACTTGCAATATTATTAGAAAAGAGAAATAGTAGTAGTAGGAAAAGAAAGAAGAGTATATATGGTGTGGTGAGAACGGGAGAGGAGGTTATTTATAGAAATCCATAATTTTTTTTTCCAAAATACCTCTCAAATAGTCTATGGCTATTGGGAGAGGTAAAAAGATAAAAAAAACCCGAAACTAGTCATTTTTTGCCGTTATGGGCCGAAATGGGCTGTGCCAAGCCCGGCTTATAACGGCCTCAAACGGACCGTCGTAATGGATCAAAACGGACCGTGTTTGGTATGGCCCATTTGTAATTTATTTTTTTTTAAAAAAGAGGCTTGCAGGCCAACCGGCCAACTTGCATTGCTCGCCACCCGTCGGGCCTAGGGCCGTACAGGGCTGGAGCCTGATTAGTGGCACAGTCCGCCACCCATCGGACCTAGGACGTGCTGGGCAGGGGTCTAATGCTAATTATGCTGTGCTAGGCACGATCTATTTAGCCTTATATTCGATGGATCTGGGCCGGACCATGTCAAGCATGGCCCAGTGCCTTTCACCGGGACTGATTGAATGACGACACCATCCTCATTTTGATGATAGTACTTGCTTTACTCCGTACCTCCATTATTTACATGCTTCAGATTATCTGGTACATATAGGCACGCAAAAGTTCCTTATTATTTGCTCAGGTGCTAGGTAAATTTGGATACAACAGTGAATGGTACATAAATAATCTATTGCGGTATATAAATATGAATTTGAATACAACAGTACGACCTATAGATGAATAGCCACACCCAAAATTCATTCGTACAAGCATCAAACCTTCCAGCAGCAAGAACAAAATGAATAGCTTCTCTCTACCCTAAAATTTCTTCCAAATTGGCATCAGTATGGACCTAGACGGAGCCCAGATCAACTTTTCAAGCATCATTAGGCAAATGCATCTGTGAAGAAGTACATGAAAGCTTTCAAACATCGACATATAATCTAACACTCATTTAACTAACTTTATGTTAGCTAGAGGTCAAAATATCAACCTTATATCCGTTTATTATTCACCAAACCTTCATGAAAGATATGTCCTTTATCATTTACCTAACCTTAATTTAGAAGTCATCATAACCTTCATTTAGAAGTCATCATGGAAAGACAGAAAAAACCAAAGGGATGATCAACTAACCAAGTATCATATAAAGTGGATAATCAATCTAAAATTTTCAAACACCACCATTCTCCTCTCCACAAGCATACTATAAATTGATGAAGGAGGTCTCTTTCTGTATTCACTACATCTAGACTTTTTAATAATAACAAAAAGATAAAGCTTATGCTTATTATTTCAATTTTTTTATTTTCTTTTTTTTAGCAAAAAAATTTAATTTCTCCTTCTTAGCACTACAATAGCCGAGCACGGATGTCACCTGCCAATCTTTGAAACTTCAACAATCACAATTCATAATGCATGATCTCTAGCCCCCATAAGATGAAATTCGCACATGTTGCTGGCCACAATACATGGCCATCTATCTAGTTACGTAGATTTTGTTGTGGCCAGAAGCCATATATTGGAAACCATGGTTGTTGGAACTTCAAACATTGATGGATAGCAACCATATGCGGTCACCGTCGTGCTGATAAAAGGAATTTAAAATTTCTCACTGGTTGCTAGATATGAAAGTAAAAAAAAAAAAAAAAAAGTACATAAAATAGTAAGGACAAGTTTCTTTTCTTTCTTCTATTACTAGAGAATCTAGACGTAGTGGATGGAGAAAAACCTCCATCAACAATTTGTACTGTGTTAATGAACAGAAAATCAGTGCTATTAGAAAATTTTAGATCGATTACTCATTTCGTGTATGTTTGATTAGTTTATCATCCTCTTTGTTTCTTTATGATGACTTGAAGGTTAAGCGAATGATAAAGAATGTATCTTTGAGAAGTGAAAGTTGGGTAAATGATTAATAAAAGCTAGGCTGATCACAGATCTACATCTTCCAACTGGCAAAAAGGGTTGGGATCATCGATCATTTTCACTTTCTAGAAACATGATACTATTATTAGTCTAAGCATATTTGGACGAAAAGCTTCTCGATGGCATCCTACCATACAAGTGATTCCTCCAAAAAAAAAAAAAAAAAAAAAAAAAAAAAAGGGAATATTACGAATTAACTATCAGACCAGTAGTTTTCTGCAAATTACCTAGTGTCTTTTGCCTAGTGACAAATCCACAGAAATTTTTTTTTATACCTAGTTGTGCGCTCAAGATCAATCTGCTCCAAAATCTCTGCATCCTGCAAAAGAGAAAAGTTAGATTCTATTCGCAATCCAAACGTCTAAATCATAAGAGGAAACAACAATTGCAAATTTCACCTTGCAATATGGATACCAATATCTGTCATTACCAAGACTTGCAGGATGGTTCCTGTTAAAAATCTTATGCCAACTTAACAACCATCAACATCCATTTCCCACTTGCTGATGCTTCATCCTCCTTTTTCAAGAATTCTGACTGCCTAAACTTAAATTTTAAATTAATAAGATGATAACAAAGAATCTGATTGCCCTTAGAATACAAGACATCAGTATAAAGGCCTCAACTAATAAGGAACAGAAGAAGACCATTTATGTTAGTAGCGTTGCTGATAAATTAGATCTGCGGTGCCTGCTCGTTGAGGATGCCCCTGTGATGGCCCGGCCCGAATAAGAATTTCAGCCCACCAAAGCCCAAAAAAAAAAAAAAGAAAAAGAGAAAACAGAGGATATCGGGAGGAAGAAGACTCCCGTTGAGAGTTTTCTTCCCACCGTGAAAAAGAGAGGGGAATCCTAGTAAAAAATGGATTCTTCCTCTATAAAACCCAAGCCCCTCACCTCCTCCTTTGTGAATCACCCTAAAATCTCCCTTTCATCTCCTTTTTCTCTTGATTTTTCGTTGTTCATTGCTCTTGGATTGAAGATTTTTGCCGGTGATTTCGTGGCCTAAAAATCTCCACGAAGAGCAAGATATCCTCTCCTCAATCTCCTCTTGATTATAAACTAGAATTTTTATCAATTATTACGGTGTTGTTTCGGAAAAAAAAAAAAATGGTACTAAGAACCTCTGTTTCGGATTTTTTTGGGTTTTTCCGACGTCGTTCACCGCCGGCGAGCACCCAGATCGGGTGTCATGGTTGCGCCGCCTCAGGTTGGACCTCCCCTCCCGTTGTTTCGATGAGATCCCATGGGGGATTTGGACAGGAAAGGAGGGATCGCGTCCCCTGTTTCGGCCAGGAAAGAGCCCGAAGAAGAAAAGAAAAAGAAGAAGAAGAAGGAAAAGAAAAGAAAAAGAAAAAGAAAAGAAAAAGAAGAGGAAGGAAGAAAAAAAAAAAGAAAAGAAGAAGGAAAAGAAAAGAAAAAGAAAAAAAAGAGAAAAAAAAGAAGAAAAAAATAATATAATAATAATATAATAATAATATAATAATAATAAATAGGATTTTCTCTCCTCCCTCTTTCGTGAAGAAACAGAAAAAAAAGAAAGAAAGAAAAAAAAAGAAAAAATAAATAAATAAATAAATAAATAATGATATAAATAATAAAATATGAGAAAGAGAGTTTCTCTCTCTTCCCTCTCTCCCTTCAGCTTGAACTAGTATTTTCTCTCTCTAGAATTGAACTTTCTCTCTCTATTTTCTCTCTCTAGAATCTTCTCTAGATTATTTCTCTCTCCTAAGATTTTTAAAATTTTGAGAAGAATAATGATGAATTTAAATGACCCTAGTGATGGATTTTTGATCTGCGATCGTCGGACGGTATACCGACACCCACTTTGATCAGATTAGATATTTTTAAGATTTTAATTTCTATAATTTTATTAAATTATCCGCATGATAATCTTAGCATGATTTGATCTGATCGATCGGATTTGTTGAATCATATTGTCTGAAGAATCCAAGATGAATTTTCTCTCTCTAGAATTTTCTCTCTCTAGAATTTTCTCTCTCTAAAATATTCTCTCTCTTGATTGATTTTCTCTATAAAAAGGTTAGTGAATGAAGAAATTTCTTTTAATATTCCTGATCTGATTCTAATGAAGAACCCTGATCCATGATTGTCGGGCAATGTACTGGTACTTACCTTGATCAGATCCGATATTTATCAATTTAATTATCCATGATCCCGATTTAATCATGATTTGATCATGTTGATTTCACCACTCGAGATATTGGATCAATCATAATATTGGATTGTGTCATCTGATCAATTCGAATTGTACCTCATGAATTCTCTCTCCTCTAATTATCTCTCTCTACTTGATTTTATGAAATCGATGAAGAAACCTCGATCCTATCATTTCGAATCCGATTTGATCTGATAGTCAAACTTTGGATCGTTTAGGTCCTAATTAGATTTTAATTAGATGAAATTAGATGATCGGACCCAATCTAAATCATTGAAATATGGTATTCGTATTCTTTCTAATTATTGAAATTGATTCTATATAGGATTGTGGATGTTTGATCATGGGATATCGCGATATGATCTACGAACAAAATTTTTGAAAGAAAATTTATAGAATTATGTGGATTTATTGGAATGCGTTCGAGGTAAGTAATGTTTCATTTTTTTTAGATTTATTGATAAATTATAATATATTTTTCTGACATGATTTGTGAAACGATGCATGAATTGGATGAATGGTATTTTGTTATGAAAATATCTTATTTGAAATATTATGATGAAACATGATTGAACATATTGATTTCATGATGCATTATATTGATTGATTTCAATACTACATGATTATATATTTTATTATCAAAATTAAAATATTAAATATGATTTATGAAGAATTATGATATAGAAACATTATGAATTGACAACCTGACTATGTAAAGGACCCTGCCAATGGGGGCATATACGTTGGCAATGGATTTGTCCTGAGGGTTTACGTCGCCAAAGAGACTAGCGACAAACCGCCAGAGAGACCAACGGTTCCGAAGGACTTTACTGCCAGATGATTTGCAGCTCACCGCAAGAAGATACGCGGTGTTATGACCCTGCCACAGAAAAAATATGGTCATAGCTCATGATTGACGAAAAGAATTGAAGAACAAAAGAAATTAAAATCTGGAAAGAAACTTGAATTTTCGAAAAAGGAATGAATTTGGCATGAATTATATTGCATAATTGAAAATTGATTTCGAATTAATGAACTCTATATGCTTATTTTCTATAAATAATTATTTACTTAAATGCCTGATGAAATCTGTTGAAAGTGATCATTGTTTACTGGGCTATCTAGTTTATTACCTCTTATTTTACTGTTTTTACAGATGTTGAGGAATTAAGATGATACAAGATATAAATGGAAGAGTGATCAAAAGCAGAATCTCCATATTTTTAATTTAGGTTGAAAGTCTTATTGAATTTGATGTAAGGTCTATGAATCATTGTTGAATTTATTGAGATATTAAACAAGAAATTTAGATCGTTATGTTTTAGATTTGAATTATTGATTAATTATTCTGCTGTTGTTTTAAGATAACATGATAAGATGCCTTGCATGCTTATGGGAAAAATTTTCTATGAGTATGCGGCGGTTGCCATGACCCTCGATTTACAATCTCAGATCGGGGGCGTGACAATTAAAGTGGTATCAGAGCATAAGTGGATGAATTATGAAACGTAGAATCAGATATAGAATGGGTATAAGTGGATAGACACTAGGGACATTATAGTGTAGATCTTTGATAATTGTAGTGAGAGAAATATTTAAAAAAAAAATTTTGGTTAAATATTGAGATTATGTATAAAAGGATCGTAAGAGATTATGATATATGGAGTTTGAAATATGATGGATAATCTATAAATCATGATATGATTAGTTAGATCTTGATCGAAAGTAATCACAAAAGGATTGACATAAAATTTTATTGTGCATTATGGTTATTAATTTGATCATTGGTTATTCAAGTGAATCGTAAGTTCAAATTCGATGTAAGAATAATACTATGACATTATTTTTAGTTGAGAAGTTGACTATTATTGACAAGATAAAGATTTGATAATAAAATGTTGTTCCAGAATGGGCTAAGAAAGTTTCTTTTTTATGATGCTTGATTGAAATATTTATTGAAAGTGAACTTGATATGTGGATCATATTTAAAGTGGCATATTAGGATGAATGCATATTTTGAGATATTGCAAAGAAGCCTATTTCTTATTGATGAAATTGATTTTGAGATTGTAGGATATTCATCGTATTGGAAGCTTTAATCATCATCCTTAGATCTAGATAATAGATCTTATTATGTCTCTTAGAGACTACATGATGTATATGAAATTTCAATTTAAAGATTTCATATCTAAGTTGATCAAGAGATTTTCTGATATTATTGTTGAGGTTGTTAATGAAAAATTGATATCTTTATATTAAGATAAAAGATCTGATTTATATTTATTTCAGATTAAAGAATCCATGTGAATTTATAATTTAGAAATTTTAGATTTAAGAATTGATATGGAGTTCCTTTGCTTTTTTTAACAAGGTCCCTAATTGAATCTACTATTAAATGGAGATTTGATTTTTGAAGCTTGTATGATTGTTATGAAAGGATATTTGATAGATATTGAAGATTCTGATGATAGAAATTTTAGAAAAAAAAATAATGATTTAAAATTCTTATATATTCTGATTATGTCCAAATTTGGTGGAGCATCGAAGAATTTTTTTCATTGATTTGACTTATAAGGATTTTTGGTTTGAAAATTATTGAATTGAATTGATATGAGAATTAAGATTTGATTCATATTGATTAGAGTAAATCTATATGATGGTTTAAATATGATATTGGACTCAAGGGTTAATCAAGATTATTGTACACCAGTAAAAGTATGAATGAGAATCGAAAGTTAATCTTTGACTTCAATTAAAATTTAAAATTTTAGATCTTTTCTATTGATAAGATAAAGAAATAATTTGATCAAATTTTTTTGGTGAACCTAAAAAATTTTGATTGTTAGATCAGAGTGCGCAGCGGAAGCATGGTAATCTGAATTTCTTTGAGTAAGTCAGGAATGTTGACTCTTTGAGTTAAAGAATTATGATAGATGATATGGCTTGATACAAGAAATTTATTGATATTAGAAAGAATAATATTTTAAAATTTTGAATTATTTTGGATATTCTAATGTGATTTTTTTTAAAAGTAGTGCTTCCACCTACTATGCTACAAAAAAATAATTAGCATCCTAATTCTAGGATGAGTGGATCCTTGATTTTTGATTTTAGATTTAGAATATTTAGAGATAAATTTTCTCTATCCTAGAATTAAATTTTATAATTCTCTATTTATTAGGAAGAATTTGAGATTGTTTATCAAATAATGATTTTGATCTTAGATTATTATACTCAAATATTTATCTCCAAGGTATAATAAAATTTGAAGTTTGGACTCTTCTGATCATTATTATTTCTCTGACTGAATAAAAAAGATTGAGGTTATCTATTGATATTGACGATTATTTTACAAAAGATGGATTGGAGTTATTTATAATTTAATTTGATAATGAATCGATTAATTAAGAATAGTTAATATTTAGATAAAGCAAATTGATATACTTACTTAGAATAGAGACATTGATTTTGATTATAAGAAAAATATAGTTTTGATTTAGATCAATTTTTGAGTTATTGATTTTTATTATGGAATGACTTAATGATAAAATTTGCTTCAAGAATTAGAATATTTAAGAGTTTGAGGGTTTGAGTAAGAAAATTTCGATGACTAGAAATAGTGATATTGATTCAATCAACAATGGTGATATTGATCTTTATGAAATGACTTAATGATGAAGTTGTATCGAGAATTAAAATATCAAAAGTTCGAGAATAAGATTGAAATGATAAATCTTCAACTTTTAAAAGTATGAATAAAAGAAAATATTTTTGAATATTGAATGATTAGGATGTCATCAAATGATTCATAGAAGTATGTTTTCCTATCTTATGATGGGTTAAAATTAAGAGTGGTTAATATTTTAAAAAATAAATAAATGATGATGAAAAATAAAATTCTTATTCAAGAACTAAGATATTGACCTTTTTCTATTCACAAGAGATAGATTTGATTTTAATTTGAGTCATGAGATATTGAACATTAATTTTTACAGGAAATGAGATCATAATTTTGAAATCTTGAAACATTGAAAATCTTTGAGATGTTGGTCTTGATAGATAAAAAAAAAAAATATCCCCAGCTCTTCGAGACCACATGTATGAAAAATTTCGAGAATGAAATTTTTTTTAGAGGGGAAGAATGTGATGGCCCGGCTCGAATAAGAATCCCAGCCCACCAAAGCCCAAAAAAAAAAAAAAGAGAAAACAGAGGATATCGGGAGGAAGAAGACCCCCGTTGAGAGTCTTCTTCCCACCGTGAAAAAGAAAGGGGAATCCGAGTAAAAAATGGATTCTTCCTCTATAAAACCCAAGCCCCTCGCCTCCTCCTTCGTGAATCACCCTAAAATCTCCCTTTCATCTCCTTTTTCTCTCGATTTTTCGTTGTTCATTGCTCTTGGATTGAAGATTTTTGCCGGTGATTTCGTGGCCTAAAAATCTCCATAAAGAGCAAGATATTCTATCCTCAATCTCCTTTTGATTATAAACTAGAATTTTTGCTGATTATTGCGGTGTTGTTTTGGAAAAAAAATGGTACCAAGAACCTTTATTTCGGATTTTTTTGGGTTTTTCCGACGCCGTCCGCAGTCGGTGAGCACCCAGACCGGGTGTCATGGTTGCGCCGCCTCAGGTTGGACCTCCCCTCCCGTCGTTTCGATGAGATCCCATGGGGGATTTGGACGGGAAAGAAGGGGTATCGCATCCCCTGTTTCGGCCAGGAAAGAGCCCGAAGAAGAAAAGAAAAAGAAGAAGAAGAAGGAAAAGAAAAGAAAAAGAAAAAGAAAAGAAAAAAAAGAAGAAGGAAGAAAAAGAAAAAGAAAAGAAGAAGGAAAAGAAAAGAAAAAGAAAAAAAAGAGAAAGAAGAAGAAGAAGAAAAATAATATAATAATAATATAATAATAATAAATAGAATTTTCTCTCCTCTCTCTTCCGTGAAGAAAAAGAAAAAAAAGAAAGAAAGAAAGAAAAGAAGAAAAAAAATTAAATAAATAAATAAATAAATAATGATATAAATAATAAAATATGAGAAAGAGAGTTTCTCTCTCTTCCCTCTCTCCCTTTAGCTTGAACTAGTATTTTCTCTCTCTAGAATTGAACTTTTTCTCTCTATTTTCTCTCTCTAGAATCTTCTCTAGATTATTTCTCTCTCCTAAGATTTTTAAAATTTTGAGAAGAATGATGATGAATTTAAATGACCCTAGTGATGGATTTTTGATCTGCGATCGTCGGACGGTATACCGACATCCATTTTGATCAGATTAGGTATTTTTAAGATTTTAATTTCTATAATTTTATTAAATTATCTGCATGATAATCTTAGCATGATTTGATCTGATCGATCAGATTTGTTGAATCATATTGTCTGAAGAATCCAAGATGAGTTTTCTCTCTCTAGAATTTTCTCTCTCTAAAATTTTCTCTCTCTTGATTGATTCTCTCTATAAAAATATTAGTGAATGAAGAAATTTCTTTTAATAGTCATGATCTGATTCTAATGAAGAACCCTGATGCATGATTGTCGGGTAGTGTACTGGTACTTACCTTGATCAGATCCGATATTTATCAATTTAATTATCCATGATCCCGATTTAATCATGATTTGATCATGTTGATTTCACCACTCGAGATATTGGACCAATCATAATGTTGGATTGTGTTATCTGATCAATTCGAATTGTACCTCATGAATTCTCTCTCCTCTAATTGTCTCTCTCTACTTGATTTTATGAAATCGATGAAGAAACCTCGATCCTATCACTTCGAATCCGATTTGATCTGATAGTCAAACTTTGGATCGTTTAGGTCCTAATTAGATTTTGATTAGATGAAATTAGATGATCGGACCCAATCTAAATCGTTGAAATATGGTATTCGTATTCTTTCTAATTATTGAAATTGATTCTGTATAGGATTGTGAATGTTTGATCATAGGATATCGCGATATGATCTACGAACAGAATTTTTGGAAGAAAATTTATAGAATTATGTGGATTTATTGGAATGCGTTCGAGGTAAGTAATATTTCATTTTTTTTAAATTTATCGATAAATTATAATGTATTTTTCTGACATGATTTGTGAAACGATGTATGAATTGGATGAATGGTATTTTATTATGAAAATATCTTATTTGAAATATTATGATGAAGCATGATTGAACATATTGATTTCATGATGCATTATATTGATTGATTTCGATACTACATGATTATATATTTTATTATCGAAATTAGAATATGAAATATGATTTATGAAGAATTATGATATAAGAAACATTATGAATTGACAACCTGACTATGTAAAGGACCCTACCAATGGGGGCATATACGTTGGCAATTGATTTGTTCTGAGGGTTTACGTCGTCATAGAGACCAGCGACAAACCGTCAGAGAGACCAGCGGTTCCGAAGGACTTTGCTGCCAGATGATTCGCAACTCACCGTAAGAAGATACGCGGTGTTATGACCCTGCCACAGGAAAAATATGGTCATAGCTCATGGTTGACGAAAAGAATTAAAGAACGAAAGAAATTAAAATCTGGAAAGAAACTTGAATTTTCGAAAAAGGAATGAATTTGGCATGAATTATATTGCATAATTGAAAATTGATTTCGAATTAATGAACTCTATATGCTTATTTTCTATAAATGATTATTTACTTAAATGCCTGATGAAATCTGTTGAAAGTGATCATTGTTTACTGGGCTGTCTAGCTCATTATCTCCTATTTTATTGTTTTTACAGATGTTGAGGAATTAAGATGATACAAAATATGAATGGAAGAGTGATCAGAAGTAGAATCTTCATATTTTTAATTTAGGTTGAAAGTCTTATTGAATTTGATGTAAGGTCTATGAATCATTGTTGAATTTATTGAGATATTAAACAAGAAATTTAGATCGTTATGTTTTGGATTTGAATTATTGACTAATTATTCCGCTGTTGTTTTAAGATAACATGATAAGATGCCTTGCATGCTTATGGAAAAAATTTTCTATGAGTATGCGACGGTTGTCATGACCCTCGATTTACAATCTAGTATTGGAGGCGTGACAACTAGGATCCTTTTCCAATCCATGCTCCATTGTTAAAAAAGAGTTCCATGCAAAACACTTCTATGCGACTTCATGAAGGAAAAAAAGAAAAAAAAGTCAATCCGCCAGATCTGGCAGATTGACAGGATCTTCCGAAACAGTCTGTAAAAAGGAAGCACACAACATTCTTACTGAAATAATGGACAGTTGCATGCTGTCCTTTAAGAAGCCTCCAATCACCACTTCGATGATTGTTTAACTCAAATGTAGTGGCCTCTAGAGATGTCAAGCTACACCTTTTTCCTATGACTCGGAAGGATGCCTTTTTGTTGCTGCGAGGTTTCATTTCGAGCTCTAGGCACTGCTTCCTAAGAGCAGCACATCTACAAACATCGCCATGGCTGCTTACTCGAAATAACAATATTGATGTGTGCTAGCTAGATGGCGGAACCAACATTTAACATATTAGTTCACCAAATGTTTCATGGAGAAGACACCATCAGCATACCGAAGACTCGTTTGGTTGACAAAAAGTGGAGGGAGAGAGTTCCTGAAAAGTGGAGAGAGACCTCTAGTTTGACTAAAATTTTAAAAGGAGAGAGAGTGAAAAATATTCTTCCCATGGAAGTCGCTTCCCATACTTTATAGGAAGTGCAAACTCATGGAAGAGGTGGATTTTAGTATTTTCCATGGGATGAAAAGTGGTAATACTTTTTCTTTCCCAAAATATCATTTTAAGATCTATGACTAAAATTTTGTAAAATATTAATGGATAGTTACGATGAAATACTGAATAGTGATATAATATTATAATAATATTATTCTAATATTCATATAAATATAATATTAATATTATATTTTAATATTTATATTAATATTATATTTTATTTATATCTATATTATTCAATTTATTATATTAAAATATTAATATTATATTAATATAAAATTAATATATATTAGTATTATATCAACATAATAAATTATCATGGTCTAATATTATATTTATATTAATATAAATATAATATTTATATTTATATAAAATTTAAGAGAAAAATATATGTTCTTATATCTACTAAGGATATAATAGATATTTTATATAATTTTTTAAGAAAAATAAGTACTCAACTAAACATAAGCTATTCTGCAATTAGTCACTTTTTCATGATCAACTAAATATGTCAAAATCTTATTCTTAGAAAATAATTTTTTAAGAATTAATTTTTCCAGATGTTACTTTTTAGAAAAAAAAATTTTTTTTATTAAAAAAATGAATCCTAAAAGGATGTCTTGTTAGATTATCTAAGTTTTGACAAAATAGAACTCTCAGCATGTACAAGGGTACCTCTAGCCAGATTGTCCACGTTTTGACAAAACAGAACTCAGAAACCTTCTCTTCAGGGAACAAATACTTGCATTCGTATCAGTACCCGCCCTTTTTTTTAAAAAAACCAAAAACTAGTGATGTTTCAAGAATTTTTTTCCCCAAACTTTATCACTAGAATTAGTTCACTAAAACTTGCCTTAGCCTAAATACCAATCAAATTTCAGATGAATGGAATCAATCGATGTAGACCAGCAGTTATGACGAAGTCTTCATTCAATACTGGACCTACTCTCAAGATCACGTTATTAAATACAAATTAGGAATCACCCAATCAATATTCACAGCATTGATGTGTCCATAAATCTTCAATTGTTAACCTTATGTCTTCCAATGACAAAATTATAATCAACTGCCAACACTCTAGACTTCATAATTCAAAGTTCAACTTCTCAAGCCAAATTGGATTCCTTGTTTTAAGCATGATAACTAAGAATATCCATAATGCCCTTGCCAACCAAAATGCCTACTGCAGCAATGTACTTTTTTTCATCATGATATTTCAGCAGAATGTAAGTGTCACAAGAAAAATTACTTAATAAATCATGGAACTAATTACTCAAATAAAAAGGGAACTCCACCATGATAATTGTTGGGTATAAAATCTCCCCCAGCCGAAGTTCGTATCAGGAGTGACCCCTCAGGGATTCTACCGGCATCCGACCTTCGGCGACATCTCTCCGACGGCCGAGCCTCCGCAGCATTCCCAAGCTCTGCCGACGGATAAACCCCCACCAGTGTAGGCCGGATTCTCCACGACGGACGGACTCCACCCAAGTTTCGGCAGCGGTCGACCACCTGCTAGACTTCGTCCGGACTCCTACGGGAGCCGGGCTTCGTCCCCGACTCCGATTGCAGGAAGCCTTCGTCCGGACTCCTACGGAAGCCGGACTTCGTCCCCGACTCCGACTGCAGGTAGACTTCGTCCGGACTCCTACAGGAGCCGGGCTTCGTCCCCGACTCTGACTGCAGGAAGACTTCATCCGGACTCCTACGGGAGCCGGGCTTCGTCCCCGACTCCGACTGCAGGAAGACTTCGTCCGGACTCATACGGGAGCTGGGCTTCGTCCCCGACTCCGACTGCAGGAAGACTTCGTCCGGACTCATACGGGAGCCGGACTTCGTCCCCGACTCCGACTGCAGGAAGACTTCGTCCGGACTCCTACGGGAGCCGGGCTTCGTCCCCGACTCCGACTGCAGGAAGACTTCGTCCGGACTCCTACGGGAGCCGGACTTCATCCCCGACTCCGACTGCAGGAAGACTTCATCCGGACTCCTACGGGAGCCAGACTTCGTCCCCGACTCCGACTGCAGGAAGACTTCGTCCGGACTCCTACGGGAGCCGGGCTTCGTCCCCGACTTCGACTGCAGGAAGACTTCGTCCGGACTCCTATGGGAGTCGGACTTCGTCCCCGACTCGGACTGCAGGAAGACTTCATCCGGACTCCTACGGGAGCCGGACTTCGTCCCCGACTCCGGCTGCAGGTAGACTTCGTTCGGACTCCTACGAGAGCCGGACTTCATCCCCGACTCCGACTGCAGGAAGACTTCGTCCAGACTCCTACGGGAGCCGGACTTCGTCCCCGACTCCGACTGCAGGAAGACTTCGTCCGGACTCCTACGGGAGCCAGACTTCGTCCCCGACTCCGGCTGCAGGTAGACTTCGTCCGGACTCCTACGGGAGCCGGACTTCGTCCCCAACTCCGACTGCAGGAAGACTTCGTCCGGACTCCTACGGGAGCCGGGCTTCGTCCCCGACTCCGACTGCAGGAAGACTTCGTCCGGACTCCTACGGGAGCCGGACTTCGTCTCCGACTCCGACTGCAGGAAGACTTCGTCCGGACTCCTACGGGAGCTGGACTTCGTCTCCGACTCCGGCTGCAAGTAGACTTCGTCCGGACTCCTATGGGAGCTGGACTTCATCCCCAACTCCGACTACAGGAAGACTTCATTCAGACTCCTACGGGAGCCGGATTTCATCCCCAACTTCGGCTGCAGGAAGTCTTCGTCCGGACTCCTACGGAAACCGAACTTCGTCTACAGAAAGCCTCTGATTGGGCTCCTACAGCAAATGGCCCTCGCCTATAGTACTAACGCTCAAGGCACCCAACGGTAGACGGTCCGTCAGCAACATCCGAGCTTCTTTCAGATGGATAGCCACCTCTCTCTGCCAGACGCTTCAACCGAGCTTCGACCGACAGGCCAGGACTCCCTGACAGGCCACAGTAATGGCCACGACTCTGCTCCACCTTTTGCAACGGATTCTGCGCGGCTCCACCACTCCCTGTAACAGGCTCCATGCGGCAGGCCGCAGTAATGGCCACGATTCTGCTCCACTTCCTACGACGGATTCTGTGCGGCTCCACCACTCTCTGACGAGTCGCGACAACGGACGCCGCTCCACTCTCCGCAACAGACCCCACGTGGCGAGCCATGGTGACAGCCACAACTCCCCCCATTACTCTTCATAATAAACTCCTCCTGACCCCGAGCGGCCCACTACTAGGCGGTTACAAACGTCGCTATCAATCCATTGCTCCCTCCACCTATAAAAAGGGGGCCCCAGATACGTTATTCTCTAAGCCCTAATTTCTATCTCAAAACTCTGTTAAAATTTTCGTTCGAGCACTCCATTCTTATTGAGGCAGAGAACTGACTTGAGCGTCGGAGGGTCTTGCTGGAGCAACCCCAACTCCGGTTTAGACTTTTTTTACAGGTCCCGGCGGCGATCGTGACTCCTTGGACTCCAGCTTCTCCGACGCAGGCAGATTTTTGCACCAACAGGATTGGCGCTAGAGGAAGGAGCCTGCGTCTTCGCAGTACCCATATTCTTAAAGGAGTACTCAATGGGACCGCCTCCGGTCATCTTTCCCGATATCTTCTCCTCCAGTTTCCTGCCTGGCCTCCACCTGATGCCTCTCCAGAGGGCATCCTCCAGGCGGTCAACGGCCTCCGCGGCTGGGTCTCAGCGAGCTCCGCAAGCCCCGACCCCATCTCCGGCCTTCCAGGCTCCTCCTCCTCCGGCAATAGCAGTCGGCATGGAGTAGTCCGATGATCAGACTCCGACAGATTTCGCCAACACCATCTTGGAAGAATCCCGGCAGGAAACAACCGATGTATGGGTCGGACCTCTCAAGCGACAAAGGATTGAGGAATCCATAACCTTTACTGAAGAAGATGCTCGGAGAGTTCAATTTTCTCATGACGATGCAGTTGTAGTTTCTTTAAATATAGCTAATTACGATGTCCGCCGCATTCTTGTCGACAATGAAAGTTCGACCGACATTTTGTTCTACGACGCCTTCTCAAAAATATCCATCTCTGACGGTCATTTGGGGCCGATTAGCTCCCCCTTGGTAGGGTTTACCGACGATGCTGTCCTGGTGGAGGGGGTAATAACTTTGGCTGTGGCTGCGGGTCGATATCCAAGACAATCCAAGGCTTTGGTGAATTTTCTGGTGGTGAAGGCGCCGTCAGCCTACAATGCTATCCTCGACCGATCTGGCCTCAATGCTCTCTGGGCCGTGGTGTCAACCTATCATTTGAAACTAAAATTCCCTACTAACCAGGGGGTCAGAGAAGTCAGGGGAGACCAGGCCCTGGCCAGACACTGCTACAACATAGCCTTGCAAAGAAGTGACCAATCTGACCTCTGTCCGGTTGATGGATTGGACGCCCGCAACGATCTCGCTGAGGAAAAGGGCGGCCCAATCGAAGACCTGGTTTCGATCCTTTTGAACGATGGGGATACGGAGCATGTGGTGAGGATCGGCTCCAACCTGGGGGAAGAGATGCGGACGCAGCTCATTGATTTTCTATGAAAGAATGCGGATGTTTTCGCTTGGATCCCAGCAGACATGCCAGGGATTGACGCAGAAGTCATGGAACACCGTCTGGCCGTCGATCCAAAGCATCGACCAACGAAGGAAAAAGTCCGTGGTCATGCACCGGAGAGGCAAAAAGTGATAGCCGAGGAAGTGGACAAACTCCTGAAAGCCGGATTCATTAGAGAAGTCAATTATCCTGACTGGATTTTCAACATCGTCCTAGTCAAAAAGGCGAACGGCAAGTGGAGGATGTGTATAGACTTTAAAAAGCTGAATAAAGTCTGTCCGAAGGACAGCTACTCTCTGCTCAGAATTGATCAACTGGTGGATGCAATCTCGGGCCATGAGCTTCTCACCTTTATGGATGCATTCTCCGGCTATAATCAAATCAGGATGATGCCAGAAGATGAAGAAAAGACTGCTTTCATTACTAACCGTGGTCTTTACTGTTACAGGGTCATGCCTTTCGGCCTAAAAAATGTAGGTGCGACCTATCAGCGGCAGGTGAATAAAATCTTCAAGGAGTAGATCAGCCACAACATGGAGGTCTACGTGGACGACATGCTCATGAAAAGTAAATCTTCCATGAACCACGTCGCCGACCTCGAGGAGACCTTCGGTGCCCTCCAGAAATATAAGATGAAGCTGAACCCGACTAAGTGTGCTTTCGGAGTGACCTCGGGGAAGTTCCTGGGCTTCATGGTATCGGGGCGCGGGATTGAGGCCAATCCAGAGAAAATTTGCGCCATCCAGGAGATGGCCGTCCCGAAGTCGATAAAAGAGGTTCAGCGCCTTATAGGGAGGGTGGCAGTCCTGAATCACTTCGTTGCGAGGTTGGCCGAACGGTGCTTACGCTTCTTCCAAACCCTCAAGCGACCTAAGGACTTCTGTTGGACCACTGAGTGCCAACAGGCGTTTGAAGAACTAAGGAGCTACCTCGGCTCATCTCCACTGTTGGCGAAGCCCGAGCCTAGAGAGGAGCTATTCTTGTACCTGACGGTCTCCCTTATGGCTCTCGCAGCAGTTCTCATCAAGGAAGAAGAAAAAATTCAACAGCCGATCTACTACATCAGTCGCGCGTTGAGAGACGTCGAAATCAGGTATACTAAATTAGAGAAACTAACTTACACCCTGTTGATTGCAGCCCGGAGGCTCCGACCCTACTTTCAAGGGCACACCGTAACGTTGCTCACCGACCAGTCGATCAAGGCGATCCTGCACTAGGCAGATGCCTCCGGGAGGATAGCGAAATGGGTGATCGAGTTCACAGAATTCGACATCAACTATCGACCCAGACCGGCAGTGAAATCTCAGATATTGGCAGATTTTATAGTAGAATGCACTATCTCGGAGGAAGCTGAACCTGAACAGGGTGAAATTGACGGCTTGGAGCCCCGACCGAACCCCTCTGAAGAAGAAGCAGACCCCCCCGGATTGCTTTTGGACCCTCTACGTGGACGGATCCTCCAACATGTCGGGCGCAGGCACGGGCCTGATCTGATCAGTCCGGAGGGAATCATCGTGGAGTACGCTCTGCACTTCGAGTTTCCCGCAATAAACAATGGAGCGGAATATGAAGCTCTGATCGCAGGGTTGAGGATCGCCAAAGAATTGAGAGTAGATCAGCTCCAAGTTCACAGCGACTCCCAGTTGGTAGTGGGATAAGTCAGTGAAAACTACGAAGCACGGGAGGACAGTATGGCTAAGTATCTTGAAAAGGTAAAGGAGCTCGTCCCCGTCTTTAGTAGCTTCCACATCAGGCAGATTCCAAGAATGAAAAATACCAGGGCCGATCTTCTCTCCAAGCTGGCTACGCTGGCTCTGGCTGAATTGCCCAAGGGTGTTCTCTTTGAAGTTCTGAAGTGTCCAAGTACGAAAGAATCGTGGCCCGTGATGGAAATTGATCATGAGCCCAGTTGGATCGACCCACTGGTGGCATATCTCAGGGATGGAGTTCTCCCTCATGATGCAAAAGAAGCTCGAAAGCTCAGAAATCAAGCCTCCCGGTACATCCTCTATGAGGACAAGCTGTACAAGAGATCATACTCTTTGCCCTTTTAAAATGTCTCCGACCTTCGGAAGCTGACTATGCCTTGTGGGAGGTGCATGAGGGAATCTGCGGAAGCCATCTAGGGGCTAGATCCTTATCCCACAAGTTGCTCCGCCAAGGGTATTACTGGCCGACAATGTATCATGACTCCATTGAATATGTTAGAAAGTGTGACCGATGTCTGAGGTATGCCAACGTCCAGAGACAGCCTGCCGCTGAGCTTACACCCTTGAGTGCCTCATGGCCGTTTGTGCAATAAGGAATGGATATCCTTGGACCCTTTCCCGTGGCGTCGGGGCAGAGAAAGTTCCTCCTAGTAGCAATTGACTATTTCACTAAGCGGGTTGAAGCCGAACCGCTGGCGAAAATCACAGAAGCTAAAGTGCAAGACTTCGTCTGGAAGTCAATCATTTGCAGGTTCGACCTACCGAGAACCCTAATTACTGATAACAGGCGGCAATTTGTGGGAGCGAGATTCGCCGAATTTTGTGAAGACCTAAACATCTCCCACAACTTCACATCGGTAGCCCATCCTCAAGCGAACGGCGAAGCCGAAGTGACCAACAGAACTCTGCTGCAAGGGATCAAGACAAGGCTCGAAAAGGCGAAGGAAACTTGGGCAGACGAACTTTATCATGTGTTGTGGGCGTACTGAACTACCCAAAGACTACCCATGGGGGAGACCCCCTTCGCTCTAGCCTTCGGCACAGAGGCTGTTATCCCAATTGAGCTCAAGCTCCGGTCGGCACGAGTCATGGCATTCGACGAACATCACAATTCGCAAGGTCTTAAAGCCAACCTCAGCTTACTGGAAGAAAAGCGGGAGGTAGCTCAAATTCAGATGGCAGCCTACAGACAGAAAGTCGCCCGCTATTATAATTCCTGGGTCAAAAATAAAGTCTTTAGAGCAGGAGACCTAGTACTTCGACGAGCCGCTGTCTCGCAACCTCAGGATCGAGGGAAGCTTGCCCCAAATTAGGAAGGCCCATACGAAGTCAAGGAAGTAGTCCGACCTGGAACTTACTACCTCAAGGAGCTTGGAAAAGCAGACCTCCCGCGACCATGGAGCTCGAAAAATTTACGAATGTATTACCGATAACTTCATTTTTAATAAAAGTCTTATATCCACATGTCTTCTCTCTTGGCACGAGCCTATATCGACAGGACGATCGAAACAAACTGTGTCGAGAGCAGAAGGAGAACTTCACCTCGACAAAGTCGAAGGCCCGGTTACATTTAGACCGGATGGGGGGAGAGGCCCTACAACGCCCATATGTACCCCCACAGTCATGTTAGGAACAGGAGGAGAACCTCATCCTAACATGAGCAAAGTCGAAGGCCCGGTTACATTTAGACCGGATGGGGGGAGAGGCCCTGCAATGCCCATATGTGCCCCCACAGCCATATTAGGAACAGGAGGAGAACCTCGTCCTAACATGAGCAAAGTCGAAGACCCGGTTACATTTAGACCGGATGGGGGGAGAGGCCCTGCAACGTCCATATGTGCCCCCACAGCCATGTTAGGAACAGGTGGAGAACCTCATCCTAACATGAGCAAAGTCAAAGGTCCGGTTACATTTAGATCGGATGGGGCGAGAGGCCCTGCAACGTCCATATATGCCCCCACAGCCATGTTAGGAATAGAAGGAGAACCTCGTCCTAACATGAGCAAAGTCGAAGGCCCGGTTACACTTAGACCGGATGGAGGGAGAGGCCCTGCAACGCCCATATGTGCCCCCACAGCCATATTAGGAACAGGAGGAGAACCTCATCCGAACATGAGCAAAGTCGAGGGCCCGGTTACATTTAGACCGGATGGAGGGAGAGGCCCTACAACGCCCA